>NC_142943.1:35082677-35100177 GCF_046866305.1 Octopus bimaculoides | reverse complement strand
CCTTATCAGAATCATGTCACCTGGGGAAGGAAATTTGGAACGGTGCAAGTAAGGTTTCTGGATGAAAATTTAGCTAAACAATTTTCGACACTCTCTCTCCGCACAGATGACTTGGTAATGATACCGAGTTATCTAGGACAGAGAGTGACCAAAGTTATGATAAAAAATGTGCCATCGGAGGTGGACACCCAATGGCTGATATCGGCCGTGTGCCTGGAAATGGAGGAGGCAAATATTTTGGAGATTACGGTCGGAGAGGAAAAGAACTGGGGAGGGAAAAATCTGGAAATCCTTCTCCACATCACGGAGGAGGCTTCACAGAAAATTCCTCCAAACATTAGATTGGCAGAGGACCACAAGCTGTATGTGGTGGTAGAGGGCAGGCGACCTCGCTGTTACCTATGCAACAGCGAAGCACATCTGAAAAAGGACTGCCCTCTGGCCGCTAAACAAAAACAACAACAACAACAACAACAACAACAACAACAACAACAACAACAGAAGCAACTACCAAATACCCCCAACAGAAAAACCTTACTACCAACACCACCAGCAACGCAAAAAACAACAACAGAAATATCAGCAATAACCACAACAGAAAAGACAACAGAAACTGCAAAAACAGAAGAAAAAAAAGAAAATTCCAAGACTGCCTCTCCCTCCCCCATATCACATACACCACACACAAATAACAATCAGCCAACATCAATAAAAACAGCAACACAAACATTCACAGAAACACACACAGACGCACAAAATTTGCCGTTACCTCTTTCTGACTCCTCAGATCTCCCATCATCCGATGAAGAGAGTGGGGAGGAGTGGAAAATAGCTACGAAAGGAAAGAGGAAGCGCAGTAAGAAGAAAACAAAACAAAATGCAAACACAAACAAAGCAGGGAGATTCACATCTCCCGAAAATACTACTAACACCAATAGTAATATAAAAAAAACAATGCTAACAGCAATAGACAGTACAAACACAGAGTTGATGAATTACATCAACTCTAAAACAAACATCACAAATAACGATATCAAAACCAACAACCACCCACGTACAACACCGCCAAAACACATTAAAATTATTCATGTAACACCAGCATTACACAACACAATAAAATCCCTCTACCCCAACTCGGTAGGGGGATTCCAGAAATATTTGTGCAAGAAATTGTACAATAGCCTCCTTGGTGAAAAATCCAAGGAGGAAACAAAACTTTCTAACGGCAAGTAACACTCTGTTCTTTTGTTTTGTGCTTTAAAGCACACGTATAAATAGAATCATGGTGAAGATTGGTTGTGTGAATGTGCGTGGCTTAGGGTCCCCTTGGAAACAAGGGTACCTCTTAAATGACATCAAGTCACACAATTTGGATATCATAGCCATTAGTGAGACCAGACTCCATGAACCGCGGGCCCTAAAGTCCATGTTTGGCGGACAGTTTAACATTTATTTTTCTCCCTGTCTGCCGAGGATGGGCGGTAGTGGCACGGCGGTTCTTTTTCGCAAGAGTCTGGATCTCCAAGTAAAGACGATATTTACGGACCCGGAGGGTAGACTGGTTGTCCTAGATGTGGACGGCAGCGATGGAGGCGCTTTTCGGTTGCTGGCAGTTTATGTGCCTCCTTTAACAGGTCGGTCAGACTTCTTTCGACGTCTAGAAGTATTCCTGGGAACGTCTCGTCCCTTACTTTTAGTGGGGGATTGGAATGCTACCTTGGACACGCATCTAGACTACGTGGGGAGTGACAAAAGTAGAAGGGGATGCAAAGGCCTCATAGACCTGCTCAGACGCTTCCAGTTGTCTGACAGGTACCGACTCGACCACCCAAATGTGCCAACGTGGACTTGGAGCAACCGCATTGGGTCGTCGAGATCGTATCTAGATAGGATAGTGTGTAGGACAAGAGATAGAGATAGTTTAGGATGTCCACAGTTCCACATAGTCAGCTACACGGATCACAAACTTGTGACGTGTACGCTAGACTTAGATAAGGCACATAGGCAGGGTCCCGGTTACTGGAAACTAAACGCGTCTTTCCCGTCGAGACAGGTTTTCAGAGACCGGATTAGCACGTTAGTAAAGAGGGCTTTGACGGGAGCCATCGTCAACAACAAATGGTGGTTTGCCCTCAAGAGAGCAGTGAGGGCGGAAGCAATAAGGTATAGCAGGGCACTAGCTGTAGAGAGGAACAGAGAAGAGGGGGAGCTAGTGATAAAGTTAGAAGAGGCATTGCGAAGTGGCATCGCATCCGACGTTTTAGCGGCGAGGTTGGCCCTCGACCAACACTTCAATGCTAAACACGAAGGGTGTGCTGTCAGGGCAAGGATGCGTGCTCTGAGGAATGAAGGTGTTGGAGCCGCACGAGAGGCCCGGGTGGCGGAGGCGCAGCGGGGTAACAGAGCCACCATCCGGTCTCTGGTAGACGAACAGGGGCGCGAATTGCTCGAGCCGAGCAAGATGTGCGAGGCGTTTCAGCGGCATTTTGCCCGACTGTTCGGGAGGAGTGGCGAGCGAGAAGGCAGGGTGGACTTTAGTGCCTACCTGCACAGCTTGCCACGACTCTCGGCAAGAGAGGCGGAGTGCTGCGAAGGGGTCATCACGGCGGAGGAGGTGAGGGACGCGATGGCGGGTTGCTCGACGGACAAATCTCCGGGTTTGGATGGTCTGCCCTACGAGCTTTACAACTGTATGCCAGACTTGTTTGGAGAAGTCTTGGCGGTCGTGTACTGCAACTGGCAGCAGAACGGGAGCATTCCCGGTTTTGTGAGCCGAGGAGCGGTAACGCTGCTGAAGAAAGATCCAAACAAGGGGGACGCCATAGATAACTTTAGGCCCATCACTCTGCTCAATGCAGACATGAAAATTTTGGCCAAGGTGTTAGCCAAGCGGTTGGCGTTTGTCATCGAGAAACTGGTCGGCACGGAGCAGACGTGCGCCGTGCCGGGCCGGAGCATCCATGACAACCTCCATCTGATGCGCTACATCATAGAGAGGGTAGTTAAGGAACCTGGCATGGGTGGGGCCCTGATCAATTTGGATCAATCGAAAGCTTTCGATAGGGTAGACCATCGATACTTGGAGGCCGTCCTCGAAGCGGCCGGCTTCGGTCCCGTTTTCCGCGGCTGGATGGCTGCCTTGTACACAGGCATCCGTTCGGTTGTTCGCGTCAATGGACGTCTATCGGGACCCTTCGACATTGCACGTTCGGTTCGTCAGGGATGCCCCCTGTCGCCGCTCCTGTACGTATTGACTCTCGAGCCACTACTGCGGAAGCTGGCGACGCTGAGGGGCATCCCGCGAGAACTGGGGTGCGGGACGAGCGTGTCGGCATACGCGGACGACGTCACCGTCATAGCGTCTAGCCACGAGCACATCGAGCTTGTCGGCGAGACGCTGAAAGACTACGAAGCGGTGACGGGAGCGAAAATCAACCGGGATAAGTCGGTGGGTTTGCTGCTCGGCACCTGGAGAAGCAAGCCCATACCGTCCGGCAGCGCCTCAGTAGTGGGACGCTGGACGGACGGTCCGGTCAAGTTGCTCGGAGTCTGGTTCGGTCCGGACCTGCAAACGGAGAAGAACTGGGACGAGATAACGAGTAGGGTGGCCACTCTCTGCCGGCAATGGTCCGAGAGGAAGCTGTCCCTAAAAGGTCGGGCGGAGGTGGCGAACGCGTACATCGCGTCCGTCATCGAATACCGCCTGACCGTCGTGCCTTGTCCCGATCGCGCCATCACCGAAATGGAGCGCATCCTCTTCCGCTTTTTGTGGAAAGGAAGCGTTCCGATGGTGAGGCGATCCGTTTGTTGCCAACACCCGCTGAAAGGAGGGCTGGGCATGCCGTGGTTGATGATGCGCAGACATGCGCTGAGACTGCGACATCTCCGGCTCTACGTAGACGACGGTGAGCAGGTGTGGTCGCCGTTTGTGCGACGCGCTTTCCCGCAGCTCGTCTCCATGACCGAGCTGCAGTCGTGGATCAAAAAGAGGCCGAGGAATGGCGAATGGCACCGTGAGTGTCGCGTTGCTCTGCAACAACTTTGCCGTCCCGGGTCGACCTTGAGCGGCTGCATCACAACGAAGTCATTCTATAGGGGATTAGTGGAGGGCAGGTACGACGACGATCTCGGGGCGAACCTGGGCGTCGACGAGGAATACCTGACCCGCCTGTTCAGGACGACTTTCGGGCCGGGACCTATGGACAACTTCCAGAGATCCCTGGCCTGGCAGTGTTACCGAGAGGCGCTACCCGTTCGGGATAAGCTCTATAGACACGGCTCGCGAAATGTGGGGCCGACCTGCCCGAGATGCGGTCAGAGCGATGAAACCGTTCTGCACGCACTCGTGCGGTGTCCAACCATTTCGGGGCTGTGGGCTTATGTCGAACGACTGCTGTCGCGTGTGGGACGAGTCGGTTTATCAACCGAGTCTATCGTCAATATCGTCACGCCTCCTTCCTTTAAACGGGAAGGAAGAGCTGTATTTATCGTACTTGTGGCTATGGCCAAAGAATGCATCTGGTGGACGCGTCTGAAAGGATTAGAGACAAATACTTTCCTCTCTGGTCAATCTCTCATCAACTTTTTCAAGTATCACTTGAAAAGGAAGGTGAGAGTAGAGAGGCAAGTGTTGTCTAGCAAATGTTTCGAAAAAAGATGGATACATGTAGCAAGAATGGCACGTATAAATGACGAAGCCACCTTGACCATGATTCTATAAAACGTTTTAAAATTTTGTAAACAGAGAAATTTTATTTAACAAACTGTGACGCTAAAGACCGAGGTTACCGTGGTCTTTTCGTAGGTTTTTCTTTCCACGGATAACCTCCCCATTTATTGGGAATTTTTTGTATTTTTCGTATTTTTTGTAAATACCCCAAACGTTTTGCGATGTTTTTTTTTTTTTTTTTTTTTTTTTTTTTCATCGTTGTCCCCACTTTTGTTTTTTTTCTGCTTTGTTTTCGACCCCCTCGAAAAGAAAAACTCTACATTTGTATTTTGTCCCCTCTGTGTTGAGCCCTGTGTGGCTAATAAAGAAACCTATCTATCTATCTATCTCTTCTCACGGACGTGCTGTCACATCGGCTGCGAAGGTAAACGTTTATTTGACCTTTTACTGTCCACATTTTGTTGGAATTTTTTAATAATTTTGTTGCGAAGCACCTAGGCTTCATTTGTGTGTATTTTCAAGGGCAGGAATTGACCCCCAGGGGCAGTTTCGGCCCTAGCAAAATACAAAAATTTCCTTCTTGACATTTGAAAAATGTCGAGAAACATAATTTTGGAACGCTTGTCTTGTTCTTTTGACAAGCATTTCCCGAGGCTTCAGATGCCAGAAGAGAAAAAAGAACAGAATAGCGCGTGCTCATGCAGTGACACGAACGCAGTTGCTATAAACGTCACAAAGACTGTGAGTACAGCTACTAACAGCCCTCTCACCACCACCACCACCACCACCACCACCAACACCAACAACAAAAACAAAACTGTAACCAAGGTTACAAAACCATGCGTGAAAACCGTCACAAATGTCTCTGACGTAAGCACCACTGCTGCTGACGCCATCATCACCACCACCAACGACAACAACAACAACAACAACAACAACAGCAACAACGACAACAACAACAACAACAGCAACAACAAGGAAGTAAAGTTATCGGCCGTCAGCAATGACACCATCACCTGTTCAACAAACTCTGCTGCCACTACCACCACCTTTGAACCAGGCAGTACATACATCAACATAAACAAAAATATCCAGAAGAACATGTCCGCCAGCACAACAAAAACAAATTTCGCAAATGCTCTAAAGGAAAAAAGAACAACAGTGACATTCACACAAAAACAAATAAAAGACACAAAATCCCTTCTTACGAAAGAAGGAGATGATGTCAGAATTAACATCCCAAAAGATATTATAGAAATGAAAAACAAAAAGTGCATCATTTATAAACTGGTAAACACAAAAACCAGACGTGTAGAAAATGTTAGCACAGATAAAATTGAAGTTTGTCTTAGAAAAATTTGGCCTTATCAGAATCATGTCACCTGGGGAAGGAAATTTGGAACGGTGCAAGTAAGGTTTCTGGATGAAAATTTAGCTAAACAATTTTCGACACTCTCTCTCCGCACAGATGACTTGGTAATGATACCGAGTTATCTAGGACAGAGAGTGACCAAAGTTATGATAAAAAATGTGCCATCGGAGGTGGACACCCAATGGCTGATATCGGCCGTGTGCCTGGAAATGGAGGAGGCAAATATTTTGGAGATTACGGTCGGAGAGGAAAAGAACTGGGGAGGGAAAAATCTGGAAATCCTTCTCCACATCACGGAGGAGGCTTCACAGAAAATTCCTCCAAACATTAGATTGGCAGAGGACCACAAGCTGTATGTGGTGGTAGAGGGCAGGCGACCTCGCTGTTACCTATGCAACAGCGAAGCACATCTGAAAAAGGACTGCCCTCTGGCCGCTAAACAAAAACAACAACAACAACAACAACAACAACAACAACAACAACAACAACAACAACAGAAGCAACTACCAAATACCCCCAACAGAAAAACCTTACTACCAACACCACCAGCAACGCAAAAAACAACAACAGAAATATCAGCAATAACCACAACAGAAAAGACAACAGAAACTGCAAAAACAGAAGAAAAAAAAGAAAATTCCAAGACTGCCTCTCCCTCCCCCATATCACATACACCACACACAAATAACAATCAGCCAACATCAATAAAAACAGCAACACAAACATTCACAGAAACACACACAGACGCACAAAATTTGCCGTTACCTCTTTCTGACTCCTCAGATCTCCCATCATCCGATGAAGAGAGTGGGGAGGAGTGGAAAATAGCTACGAAAGGAAAGAGGAAGCGCAGTAAGAAGAAAACAAAACAAAATGCAAACACAAACAAAGCAGGGAGATTCACATCTCCCGAAAATACTACTAACACCAATAGTAATATAAAAAAAACAATGCTAACAGCAATAGACAGTACAAACACAGAGTTGATGAATTACATCAACTCTAAAACAAACATCACAAATAACGATATCAAAACCAACAACCACCCACGTACAACACCGCCAAAACACATTAAAATTATTCATGTAACACCAGCATTACACAACACAATAAAATCCCTCTACCCCAACTCGGTAGGGGGATTCCAGAAATATTTGTGCAAGAAATTGTACAATAGCCTCCTTGGTGAAAAATCCAAGGAGGAAACAAAACTTTCTAACGGCAAGTAACACTCTGTTCTTTTGTTTTGTGCTTTAAAGCACACGTATAAATAGAATCATGGTGAAGATTGGTTGTGTGAATGTGCGTGGCTTAGGGTCCCCTTGGAAACAAGGGTACCTCTTAAATGACATCAAGTCACACAATTTGGATATCATAGCCATTAGTGAGACCAGACTCCATGAACCGCGGGCCCTAAAGTCCATGTTTGGCGGACAGTTTAACATTTATTTTTCTCCCTGTCTGCCGAGGATGGGCGGTAGTGGCACGGCGGTTCTTTTTCGCAAGAGTCTGGATCTCCAAGTAAAGACGATATTTACGGACCCGGAGGGTAGACTGGTTGTCCTAGATGTGGACGGCAGCGATGGAGGCGCTTTTCGGTTGCTGGCAGTTTATGTGCCTCCTTTAACAGGTCGGTCAGACTTCTTTCGACGTCTAGAAGTATTCCTGGGAACGTCTCGTCCCTTACTTTTAGTGGGGGATTGGAATGCTACCTTGGACACGCATCTAGACTACGTGGGGAGTGACAAAAGTAGAAGGGGATGCAAAGGCCTCATAGACCTGCTCAGACGCTTCCAGTTGTCTGACAGGTACCGACTCGACCACCCAAATGTGCCAACGTGGACTTGGAGCAACCGCATTGGGTCGTCGAGATCGTATCTAGATAGGATAGTGTGTAGGACAAGAGATAGAGATAGTTTAGGATGTCCACAGTTCCACATAGTCAGCTACACGGATCACAAACTTGTGACGTGTACGCTAGACTTAGATAAGGCACATAGGCAGGGTCCCGGTTACTGGAAACTAAACGCGTCTTTCCCGTCGAGACAGGTTTTCAGAGACCGGATTAGCACGTTAGTAAAGAGGGCTTTGACGGGAGCCATCGTCAACAACAAATGGTGGTTTGCCCTCAAGAGAGCAGTGAGGGCGGAAGCAATAAGGTATAGCAGGGCACTAGCTGTAGAGAGGAACAGAGAAGAGGGGGAGCTAGTGATAAAGTTAGAAGAGGCATTGCGAAGTGGCATCGCATCCGACGTTTTAGCGGCGAGGTTGGCCCTCGACCAACACTTCAATGCTAAACACGAAGGGTGTGCTGTCAGGGCAAGGATGCGTGCTCTGAGGAATGAAGGTGTTGGAGCCGCACGAGAGGCCCGGGTGGCGGAGGCGCAGCGGGGTAACAGAGCCACCATCCGGTCTCTGGTAGACGAACAGGGGCGCGAATTGCTCGAGCCGAGCAAGATGTGCGAGGCGTTTCAGCGCCATTTTGCCCGACTGTTCGGGAGGAGTGGCGAGCGAGAAGGCAGGGTGGATTTTAGTGCCTACCTGCACAGCTTGCCACGACTCTCGGCAAGAGAGGCGGAGTGCTGCGAAGGGGTCATCACGGCGGAGGAGGTGAGGGACGCGATGGCGGGTTGCTCGACGGACAAATCTCCGGGTTTGGATGGTCTGCCCTACGAGCTTTACAACTGTATGCCAGACTTGTTTGGAGAAGTCTTGGCGGTCGTGTACTGCAACTGGCAGCAGAACGGGAGCATTCCCGGTTTTGTGAGCCGAGGAGCGGTAACGCTGCTGAAGAAAGATCCAAACAAGGGGGACGCCATAGATAACTTTAGGCCCATCACTCTGCTCAATGCAGACATGAAAATTTTGGCCAAGGTGTTAGCCAAGCGGTTGGCGCTTGTCATCGAGAAACTGGTCGGCACGGAGCAGACGTGCGCCGTGCCGGGCCGGAGCATCCATGACAACCTCCATCTGATGCGCTACATCATAGAGAGGGTAGTTAAGGAACCTGGCATGGGTGGGGCCCTGATCAATTTGGATCAATCGAAAGCTTTCGATAGGGTAGACCATCGATACTTGGAGGCCGTCCTCGAAGCGGCCGGCTTCGGTCCCGTTTTCCGCGGCTGGATGGCTGCCTTGTACACAGGCATCCGTTCGGTTGTTCGCGTCAATGGACATCTATCGGGACCCTTCGACATTGCACGTTCGGTTCGTCAGGGATGCCCCCTGTCGCCGCTCCTGTACGTATTGACTCTCGAGCCACTACTGCGGAAGCTGGCGACGCTGAGGGGCATCCCGCGAGAACTGGGGTGCGGGACGAGCGTGTCGGCATACGCGGACGACGTCACCGTCATAGCGTCTAGCCACGAGCACATCGAGCTTGTCGGCGAGACGCTGAAAGACTACGAAGCGGTGACGGGAGCGAAAATCAACCGGGATAAGTCGGTGGGTTTGCTGCTCGGCACCTGGAGAAGCAAGCCCATACCGTCCGGCAGCGCCTCAGTAGTGGGACGCTGGACGGACGGTCCGGTCAAGTTGCTCGGAGTCTGGTTCGGTCCGGACCTGCAAACGGAGAAGAACTGGGACGAGATAACGAGTAGGGTGGCCACTCTCTGCCGGCAATGGCCCGAGAGGAAGCTGTCCCTAAAAGGTCGGGCGGAGGTGGCGAACGCGTACATCGCGTCCGTCATCGAATACCGCCTGACCGTCGTGCCTTGTCCCGATCGCGCCATCACCGAAATGGAGCGCATCCTCTTCCGCTTTTTGTGGAAAGGAAGCGTTCCGATGGTGAGGCGATCCGTTTGTTGCCAACACCCGCTGAAAGGAGGGCTGGGCATGCCGTGGTTGATGATGCGCAGACATGCGCTGAGACTGCGACATCTCCGGCTCTACGTAGACGACGGTGAGCAGGTGTGGTCGCCGTTTGTGCGACGCGCTTTCCCGCAGCTCGTCTCCATGACCGAGCTGCAGTCGTGGATCAAAAAGAGGCCGAGGAATGGCGAATGGCACCGTGAGTGTCGCGTTGCTCTGCAACAACTTTGCCGTCCCGGGTCGACCTTGAGCGGCTGCATCACAACGAAGTCATTCTATAGGGGATTAGTGGAGGGCAGGTACGACGACGATCTCGGGGCGAACCTGGGCGTCGACGAGGAATACCTGACCCGCCTGTTCAGGACGACTTTCGGGCCGGGACCTATGGACAACTTCCAGAGATCCCTGGCCTGGCAGTGTTACCGAGAGGCGCTACCCGTTCGGGATAAGCTCTATAGACACGGCTCGCGAAATGTGGGGCCGACCTGCCCGAGATGCGGTCAGAGCGATGAAACCGTTCTGCACGCACTCGTGCAGTGTCCAACCATTTCGGAGCTGTGGGCTTATGTCGAACGACTGCTGTCGCGTGTGGGACGAGTCGGTTTATCAACCGAGTCTATCGTCAATATCGTCACGCCTCCTTCCTTTAAACGGGAAGGAAGAGCTGTATTTATCGTACTTGTGGCTATGGCCAAAGAATGCATCTGGTGGACGCGTCTGAAAGGATTAGAGACAAATACTTTCCTCTCTGGTCAATCTCTCATCAACTTTTTCAAGTATCACTTGAAAAGGAAGGTGAGAGTAGAGAGGCAAGTGTTGTCTAGCAAATGTTTCGAAAAAAGATGGATACATGTAGCAAGAATGGCACGTATAAATGACGAAGCCACCTTGACCATGATTCTATAAAACGTTTTAAAATTTTGTAAACAGAGAAATTTTATTTAACAAACTGTGACGCTAAAGACCGAGGTTACCGTGGTCTTTTCGTAGGTTTTTCTTTCCACGGATAACCTCCCCATTTATTGGGAATTTTTTGTATTTTTCGTATTTTTTGTAAATACCCCAAACGTTTTGCGATGTTTTTTTTTTTTTTTTTTTTTTTTTTTTCATCGTTGTCCCCACTTTTGTTTTTTTTCTGCTTTGTTTTCGACCCCCTCGAAAAGAAAAACTCTACATTTGTATTTTGTCCCCTCTGTGTTGAGCCCTGTGTGGCTAATAAAGAAACCTATCTATCTATCTATCTCTTCTCACGGACGTGCTGTCACATCGGCTGCGAAGGTAAACGTTTATTTGACCTTTTACTGTCCACATTTTGTTGGAATTTTTTAATAATTTTGTTGCGAAGCACCTAGGCTTCATTTGTGTGTATTTTCAAGGGCAGGAATTGACCCCCAGGGGCAGTTTCGGCCCTAGCAAAATACAAAAATTTCCTTCTTGACATTTGAAAAATGTCGAGAAACATAATTTTGGAACGCTTGTCTTGTTCTTTTGACAAGCATTTCCCGAGGCTTCAGATGCCAGAAGAGAAAAAAGAACAGAATAGCGCGTGCTCATGCAGTGACACGAACGCAGTTGCTATAAACGTCACAAAGACTGTGAGTACAGCTACTAACAGCCCTCTCACCACCACCACCACCACCACCACCACCAACACCAACAACAAAAACAAAACTGTAACCAAGGTTACAAAACCATGCGTGAAAACCGTCACAAATGTCTCTGACGTAAGCACCACTGCTGCTGACGCCATCATCACCACCACCAACGACAACAACAACAACAACAACAACAACAGCAACAACGACAACAACAACAACAACAGCAACAACAAGGAAGTAAAGTTATCGGCCGTCAGCAATGACACCATCACCTGTTCAACAAACTCTGCTGCCACTACCACCACCTTTGAACCAGGCAGTACATACATCAACATAAACAAAAATATCCAGAAGAACATGTCCGCCAGCACAACAAAAACAAATTTCGCAAATGCTCTAAAGGAAAAAAGAACAACAGTGACATTCACACAAAAACAAATAAAAGACACAAAATCCCTTCTTACGAAAGAAGGAGATGATGTCAGAATTAACATCCCAAAAGATATTATAGAAATGAAAAACAAAAAGTGCATCATTTATAAACTGGTAAACACAAAAACCAGACGTGTAGAAAATGTTAGCACAGATAAAATTGAAGTTTGTCTTAGAAAAATTTGGCCTTATCAGAATCATGTCACCTGGGGAAGGAAATTTGGAACGGTGCAAGTAAGGTTTCTGGATGAAAATTTAGCTAAACAATTTTCGACACTCTCTCTCCGCACAGATGACTTGGTAATGATACCGAGTTATCTAGGACAGAGAGTGACCAAAGTTATGATAAAAAATGTGCCATCGGAGGTGGACACCCAATGGCTGATATCGGCCGTGTGCCTGGAAATGGAGGAGGCAAATATTTTGGAGATTACGGTCGGAGAGGAAAAGAACTGGGGAGGGAAAAATCTGGAAATCCTTCTCCACATCACGGAGGAGGCTTCACAGAAAATTCCTCCAAACATTAGATTGGCAGAGGACCACAAGCTGTATGTGGTGGTAGAGGGCAGGCGACCTCGCTGTTACCTATGCAACAGCGAAGCACATCTGAAAAAGGACTGCCCTCTGGCCGCTAAACAAAAACAACAACAACAACAACAACAACAACAACAACAACAACAACAACAACAACAGAAGCAACTACCAAATACCCCCAACAGAAAAACCTTACTACCAACACCACCAGCAACGCAAAAAACAACAACAGAAATATCAGCAATAACCACAACAGAAAAGACAACAGAAACTGCAAAAACAGAAGAAAAAAAAGAAAATTCCAAGACTGCCTCTCCCTCCCCCATATCACATACACCACACACAAATAACAATCAGCCAACATCAATAAAAACAGCAACACAAACATTCACAGAAACACACACAGACGCACAAAATTTGCCGTTACCTCTTTCTGACTCCTCAGATCTCCCATCATCCGATGAAGAGAGTGGGGAGGAGTGGAAAATAGCTACGAAAGGAAAGAGGAAGCGCAGTAAGAAGAAAACAAAACAAAATGCAAACACAAACAAAGCAGGGAGATTCACATCTCCCGAAAATACTACTAACACCAATAGTAATATAAAAAAAACAATGCTAACAGCAATAGACAGTACAAACACAGAGTTGATGAATTACATCAACTCTAAAACAAACATCACAAATAACGATATCAAAACCAACAACCACCCACGTACAACACCGCCAAAACACATTAAAATTATTCATGTAACACCAGCATTACACAACACAATAAAATCCCTCTACCCCAACTCGGTAGGGGGATTCCAGAAATATTTGTGCAAG
Source organism: Octopus bimaculoides (assembly GCF_046866305.1). Taxonomy (NCBI): domain Eukaryota; kingdom Metazoa; phylum Mollusca; class Cephalopoda; order Octopoda; family Octopodidae; genus Octopus; species Octopus bimaculoides. The sequence continues at coordinate 35,086,937 of NC_142943.1, read as the reverse complement.
AAATTGTACAATAGCCTCCTTGGTGAAAAATCCAAGGAGGAAACAAAACTTTCTAACGGCAAGTAACACTCTGTTCTTTTGTTTTGTGCTTTAAAGCACACGTATAAATAGAATCATGGTGAAGATTGGTTGTGTGAATGTGCGTGGCTTAGGGTCCCCTTGGAAACAAGGGTACCTCTTAAATGACATCAAGTCACACAATTTGGATATCATAGCCATTAGTGAGACCAGACTCCATGAACCGCGGGCCCTAAAGTCCATGTTTGGCGGACAGTTTAACATTTATTTTTCTCCCTGTCTGCCGAGGATGGGCGGTAGTGGCACGGCGGTTCTTTTTCGCAAGAGTCTGGATCTCCAAGTAAAGACGATATTTACGGACCCGGAGGGTAGACTGGTTGTCCTAGATGTGGACGGCAGCGATGGAGGCGCTTTTCGGTTGCTGGCAGTTTATGTGCCTCCTTTAACAGGTCGGTCAGACTTCTTTCGACGTCTAGAAGTATTCCTGGGAACGTCTCGTCCCTTACTTTTAGTGGGGGATTGGAATGCTACCTTGGACACGCATCTAGACTACGTGGGGAGTGACAAAAGTAGAAGGGGATGCAAAGGCCTCATAGACCTGCTCAGACGCTTCCAGTTGTCTGACAGGTACCGACTCGACCACCCAAATGTGCCAACGTGGACTTGGAGCAACCGCATTGGGTCGTCGAGATCGTATCTAGATAGGATAGTGTGTAGGACAAGAGATAGAGATAGTTTAGGATGTCCACAGTTCCACATAGTCAGCTACACGGATCACAAACTTGTGACGTGTACGCTAGACTTAGATAAGGCACATAGGCAGGGTCCCGGTTACTGGAAACTAAACGCGTCTTTCCCGTCGAGACAGGTTTTCAGAGACCGGATTAGCACGTTAGTAAAGAGGGCTTTGACGGGAGCCATCGTCAACAACAAATGGTGGTTTGCCCTCAAGAGAGCAGTGAGGGCGGAAGCAATAAGGTATAGCAGGGCACTAGCTGTAGAGAGGAACAGAGAAGAGGGGGAGCTAGTGATAAAGTTAGAAGAGGCATTGCGAAGTGGCATCGCATCCGACGTTTTAGCGGCGAGGTTGGCCCTCGACCAACACTTCAATGCTAAACACGAAGGGTGTGCTGTCAGGGCAAGGATGCGTGCTCTGAGGAATGAAGGTGTTGGAGCCGCACGAGAGGCCCGGGTGGCGGAGGCGCAGCGGGGTAACAGAGCCACCATCCGGTCTCTGGTAGACGAACAGGGGCGCGAATTGCTCGAGCCGAGCAAGATGTGCGAGGCGTTTCAGCGCCATTTTGCCCGACTGTTCGGGAGGAGTGGCGAGCGAGAAGGCAGGGTGGATTTTAGTGCCTACCTGCACAGCTTGCCACGACTCTCGGCAAGAGAGGCGGAGTGCTGCGAAGGGGTCATCACGGCGGAGGAGGTGAGGGACGCGATGGCGGGTTGCTCGACGGACAAATCTCCGGGTTTGGATGGTCTGCCCTACGAGCTTTACAACTGTATGCCAGACTTGTTTGGAGAAGTCTTGGCGGTCGTGTACTGCAACTGGCAGCAGAACGGGAGCATTCCCGGTTTTGTGAGCCGAGGAGCGGTAACGCTGCTGAAGAAAGATCCAAACAAGGGGGACGCCATAGATAACTTTAGGCCCATCACTCTGCTCAATGCAGACATGAAAATTTTGGCCAAGGTGTTAGCCAAGCGGTTGGCGCTTGTCATCGAGAAACTGGTCGGCACGGAGCAGACGTGCGCCGTGCCGGGCCGGAGCATCCATGACAACCTCCATCTGATGCGCTACATCATAGAGAGGGTAGTTAAGGAACCTGGCATGGGTGGGGCCCTGATCAATTTGGATCAATCGAAAGCTTTCGATAGGGTAGACCATCGATACTTGGAGGCCGTCCTCGAAGCGGCCGGCTTCGGTCCCGTTTTCCGCGGCTGGATGGCTGCCTTGTACACAGGCATCCGTTCGGTTGTTCGCGTCAATGGACATCTATCGGGACCCTTCGACATTGCACGTTCGGTTCGTCAGGGATGCCCCCTGTCGCCGCTCCTGTACGTATTGACTCTCGAGCCACTACTGCGGAAGCTGGCGACGCTGAGGGGCATCCCGCGAGAACTGGGGTGCGGGACGAGCGTGTCGGCATACGCGGACGACGTCACCGTCATAGCGTCTAGCCACGAGCACATCGAGCTTGTCGGCGAGACGCTGAAAGACTACGAAGCGGTGACGGGAGCGAAAATCAACCGGGATAAGTCGGTGGGTTTGCTGCTCGGCACCTGGAGAAGCAAGCCCATACCGTCCGGCAGCGCCTCAGTAGTGGGACGCTGGACGGACGGTCCGGTCAAGTTGCTCGGAGTCTGGTTCGGTCCGGACCTGCAAACGGAGAAGAACTGGGACGAGATAACGAGTAGGGTGGCCACTCTCTGCCGGCAATGGCCCGAGAGGAAGCTGTCCCTAAAAGGTCGGGCGGAGGTGGCGAACGCGTACATCGCGTCCGTCATCGAATACCGCCTGACCGTCGTGCCTTGTCCCGATCGCGCCATCACCGAAATGGAGCGCATCCTCTTCCGCTTTTTGTGGAAAGGAAGCGTTCCGATGGTGAGGCGATCCGTTTGTTGCCAACACCCGCTGAAAGGAGGGCTGGGCATGCCGTGGTTGATGATGCGCAGACATGCGCTGAGACTGCGACATCTCCGGCTCTACGTAGACGACGGTGAGCAGGTGTGGTCGCCGTTTGTGCGACGCGCTTTCCCGCAGCTCGTCTCCATGACCGAGCTGCAGTCGTGGATCAAAAAGAGGCCGAGGAATGGCGAATGGCACCGTGAGTGTCGCGTTGCTCTGCAACAACTTTGCCGTCCCGGGTCGACCTTGAGCGGCTGCATCACAACGAAGTCATTCTATAGGGGATTAGTGGAGGGCAGGTACGACGACGATCTCGGGGCGAACCTGGGCGTCGACGAGGAATACCTGACCCGCCTGTTCAGGACGACTTTCGGGCCGGGACCTATGGACAACTTCCAGAGATCCCTGGCCTGGCAGTGTTACCGAGAGGCGCTACCCGTTCGGGATAAGCTCTATAGACACGGCTCGCGAAATGTGGGGCCGACCTGCCCGAGATGCGGTCAGAGCGATGAAACCGTTCTGCACGCACTCGTGCAGTGTCCAACCATTTCGGAGCTGTGGGCTTATGTCGAACGACTGCTGTCGCGTGTGGGACGAGTCGGTTTATCAACCGAGTCTATCGTCAATATCGTCACGCCTCCTTCCTTTAAACGGGAAGGAAGAGCTGTATTTATCGTACTTGTGGCTATGGCCAAAGAATGCATCTGGTGGACGCGTCTGAAAGGATTAGAGACAAATACTTTCCTCTCTGGTCAATCTCTCATCAACTTTTTCAAGTATCACTTGAAAAGGAAGGTGAGAGTAGAGAGGCAAGTGTTGTCTAGCAAATGTTTCGAAAAAAGATGGATACATGTAGCAAGAATGGCACGTATAAATGACGAAGCCACCTTGACCATGATTCTATAAAACGTTTTAAAATTTTGTAAACAGAGAAATTTTATTTAACAAACTGTGACGCTAAAGACCGAGGTTACCGTGGTCTTTTCGTAGGTTTTTCTTTCCACGGATAACCTCCCCATTTATTGGGAATTTTTTGTATTTTTCGTATTTTTTGTAAATACCCCAAACGTTTTGCGATGTTTTTTTTTTTTTTTTTTTTTTTTTTTTTCATCGTTGTCCCCACTTTTGTTTTTTTTTCTGCTTTGTTTTCGACCCCCTCGAAAAGAAAAACTCTACATTTGTATTTTGTCCCCTCTGTGTTGAGCCCTGTGTGGCTAATAAAGAAACCTATCTATCTATCTATCTATCTATCTGTCTATCTATCCATCTATCCATCTCCCTTCTCACTGATCATTCCTGAATTCATACTGTGTACGTGTAAACCCCACAAAATCTCATTCGATCCCTAACAAATCCTTCGATTCCTTCTCTTTCTTTCTTTTCTCTCTTTCTTTCTTTGTAACAAAATTACGTCCATCACTTTTCATTCTTTCTTTGCGAACCAACCTCTTTACATCTTACACACACTCTCTCTCTCTCTCTCTCTCTTTTTCTCTCTCTTTCATACTTGACTCCTTCATACCCTCTCCCTCTCTCTGAACCATTTAGAGAAATTATTTACTTTTAGAGATATTATTTTACTTTTATTTATTTGTTTGTTTGCTTGTATGTTT
>NC_142943.1:35075177-35077677 GCF_046866305.1 Octopus bimaculoides | reverse complement strand
CTTTCCCACAGATTCTGCCTTCGCTCCCTCTCAGAATAATTCAACCCAATAACTTTGTTAAATGTTCTTACAACTTGGATTAGAGAATCGAGGTCTTTCTCACTTCTTGCATGCAGTTTGAAGTTATCCATATAAAGTAGGTCACATATTTTTACCTCGGTTTTGGCAAACCGATAGGCAGGCCAAGATTTTCTGTGTTCTATTCAGACGGATTAACGCTGAGGAGAAAATCTTCATATTTCTCTTGGTTTTAGTTTGGTTATTTCGTTGTTTAACCCAAATTAATTCTGATCAAGTACGTTTATAATCTCTAGAGAAGTAACCAACGGCGGTGTTACAGCTGCGACTATCAGTCTTTGTTTATTTATTTGTTTGTGGATGGCAGAGGTAAACAAAGACTTCTCTCGTTAACGAGGACAACCTGTGATTTAAATGATATGAGGATGCTTATTTCTAGCACCTCCGACAACCACATAAAAGGCTGCCTCATTGACTTGTTTTCGCCGTCGTTTCTGTTGTGGTTAGTGATTTTCTATCGCTTTTAGAGGGGGGCAATTAAAGATTATAAAGATGCCGCCGTTCGTAGCATCAAAAATACGAAAAAGAAAACAAAATTCATTTCCAGCAAAACGTCGCACATCATAAAAAATGCAGCCAACACCAACACCATCACCACCACCATGTGGTTGTGCATGTAGCAGTAGTAGTAGTAGTAGTAGTAGTAGTAGTAGTAGTAGTAGTAGTAGTAGTAACTGCAGCAGTAGCAGTAGTGTTTTAATGTTGGTGGCTGTGTTAATGATGGTGGCGATAGTGATAATGGCCGTGGTTGTTGGCGTTCGCGATGGCAGTGATTATGGTGATGGTGAAGGTGGAGGTGATGGCAATGGTGGTGGTGGTGGTGGTGGTGGTGGTGGCTTCCGTGGTGGTAGCAGTGTTAATAGTCAATAAATTAGTCTTGGAAATTGTAGGGGTCGGTAGAATCTATCTATCTATCTATCTATCTATCTATCTATCTATCTATCTATCTATACATATGTGTGTGCGCGCGTGCGCGCATGTCTGTGTGCGCGCGCGCAAAATATTAAAAAAATAAAGAAAAAAGTAATAAAAAAAACACTGGAGCGAAATCCTTACAAATCGTTATTTATTGCTAGTTTTTTGCTTGTTCGCCCTAAGATAATCTCAGGCGACAAATAGTCGGCCATTTAAACTAAACCGCTCAACGACAAAAATGGCTTCCTGTAAAAGGTTTAAACGCCAAAACACACCTCGTAAAATATATAACACTGACAGCAACAACAGTAGCAGCAACAACAATATTTACGATAACAACAATGTGAAGTCAACGACTGATCATTTGCGTTGTCATTCGACTTGATGAAACCAGCCTCTAAACCTGTATCCATTCACATACCGTGGCGTGTAACGAAAGTGATATTAGAATAACTGATAATGTCGTTGTTTCATCGCTTACTTGCTTTAGTCATTGGCCAGCGGTCATACTGGGGCATCGCTTTGAAGAGTGAAGTGGAATAAACCGACACCAGTAGTTATTTTAAAGTCTAGTACTTATTCTATCGGTCATTTTTGCCGAACCGCTAAGTTGCGGGGTGGGGGTGGGCGTAAATACACCATGCATATACGTATGTATGTATATATATATATATATATATCATCATTTTGGTTAATTTCTGAAAGAAAATCGGCATTTTTGTATTTGCTGCCGATAAGGTAAAGCGCACATGCGAGGTTAATTATGAAAAATTAACATATCAACATACGCCATGTTCCCTATGAATCGTGTTTATATGTAATCTGGTTATTCCGCTGAAGATAGTTTGACCATTGTAAGGTATATTTTTATCTTGCTAAAATGACTTGAAACCATGGTACGGAATATAGATTGGTAAATGTTTTTATTTTTCATTCCCTTTCGAAATTATTCCTTTTTTTTGTGGTATAGAGTGTTTTGCTGCTCTTTCTAGCGGGTCAGATGTCCTATTATAGGCATCTCTGTATTTTAAATAAATTATATATATATATATATATATATATATATATATATATATATATATATATATATATATATATATATATATATATATATATATATATATATATACATGTATATATTATGTGTGTGTGTGTGTGCGCGCGCACAAACAAAAAGGTGAGAGAAATAAAAGAAAATCAATCAGAGTGGTCCGTTAGGCGAAGCGACAAAGAGACATGTTGCCATTTTGAAAAGAACAGAGACTAATAAACAAAATGACGACCAACAAATTACGACCACTTTAACATTAATAGCAATTGACACAGCCATCTAGCGTATGTTTCAGGTTATTTACTCTTGCCCCTAAATGCTGTGCGTGTGTGTGTGTGTGTGTGTTAAATATGTGACATGTTACGCGCAGTCACCTCGGTATTTAGTTGTGGGTGTAAATATATACGGATATGGGTGATATGAGTATATATATATATGTGTGTGTGTGCGTGCGTA
>NC_142943.1:35055177-35057677 GCF_046866305.1 Octopus bimaculoides | reverse complement strand
TTTGCTAATTATTTTCCGTTATTTTTTTTTTCTTTCAATAGCGCTTGTTTTTCTTTCAGTAATATCTCTTGATCTCCAGCTAATGCTTGTTGTTCCCAAGCCAATATTACTTGCTCTTTAGTTAAATTTTCCTACTCTGTAGGTATCACAATTACACAGGTCTTGCTGTCCTTGGAATCCAGCAAACGGTTGATACCCTTCGATAGTTTTTATCCTTCCACAAACGTTCATCCTTTTCTAGCTGATATTATTTGTATCCTAACATTTTTATTTCTAAAACTAATCATTTTTTGGCCTCTGACTAAAATTCATTGACCTGTAGCTAAAATTTGTCATTCCCAGAGCAACTTCTTCACAAACTAGCCATTTTCTTCTTTCGATAACACCTGCTCTACTCTACCCAACGTTTTTGTTTGCCACGCTAAAATATATTGCTCACCCCTAATATCTATCATTCTTTATTATTTTCCCCTTTGATTGACGCTCCTTGTTTTTCTAATATCTCTTGGTCGCTCGCTAATGTTTGATACTACTTAGCCAATATTATTTGCTCTCTAGCTAACATTTCCTGCATACTGACTAACATTGTTACGTTCCTTTCTGTCATTTCTCGGTGTCTAGCCAATACTTGTCCCTCAATCTGCATTGATCCTTCTGTTGCTAACATTTCTTATCCTTCAGCTGACATGATCCTTCTTTGCCTAATATTCCTTATTCCCTCTCTCACATTTTTGTTTGCTAGATTCTAGTTGTTCTCCAGCTAACATTTTGGTATTCCAAAATTTTTTTTTAAATTCAATAGCTGTTTTTTTTTTGTTTTGTTTTTTTTCGCTAATTAACATTCATTGACTTCAAGCTAAATTCTGTTGTTCTCTGGATAATTTTCATCTCTAGCTAACGTTTTTCTTCTTTCTTCATTAACATTCGCTATAGTCTAGTTCATTTTTTTTTGTTTTGTTTTTTGCTGCCTAGCTAATCTTAATTGCCTTTTCAATGTTATTCACTAGATTTTCTTTTGTTGTACTCTCATTAATATCTGTAGGTCACTGGCTAACATTTGCTGTTCTTTAACAAATACACCTCTTTTTCTAGATAACATATTTTGTCCTCAAATTAACATTCGTTCCTCTCTCTCTCTCTCTCTCTCTCTCTCTCTCCCTCTCTCTCTCTCTCTCTCTCTTTCTCTCTCTCTCTCTCTCTCTCTCTCTGTAATAGTTGTAAGTTTTAAATAATATTTGTTCTTCTTTTGCGCTCACATTAATTGGTCTCTCCTCGAATTCTTTGCCTCCAGATATATGCTAAAACAGGGGTGGGCAACTCTTCATCAACTGGGGGACGCATCGTTGCATTTCCAAGTGGGAGAGGGCCGCATGTCAAAACACATATGCATGAAATATTACATTCCCACTTTACACGGAATTTTTTGCAGTTCTTAATTTTATTTGTCTTAGTGTGAACGTTTATTTGTCTCAATTAGTAACCCAGAAACTCACCGTGGGCAGCATAACAGCATGTCGAGGGCCGCAGGCGGCCCGCAAGTTGCCCATGCATATGCTAAAATATAATTTTATTCAGCTAACGTCCCTCACTTTCTAGCTGCCATTTGTTTTCTAGCGAGCATTTTATGAGTGCCTGGTGAAAATGTTTTGTTCTTTTACGATCATTGTGAAGCATTTGTTTTCTTTTGTTACCTCAGACTAGAAATTTTTAAATCTTCCTAAATAGAGGGACAAACAAGGACAGACAAAGGGATTAAGTCGATTACATCGACCCCAGTAAGTAACTAATACTTGATTTATCGACCCCGATAGGATGAAAGGCAAAGTCGACCTCGGTGGAATTTGAACTCAGAACGTAGCGGTATACGAAATACTGCTAAGCATTTCGCCCGGCGTACTAAGTATTCTGCCAGCTCGAAGCTTTTAAATAATGCTTGTCGTTTCCTAGCTAACATAATTTCGTCTCTCACATTCGTAAATTTCTTGTTTGTTGTTCTCTAGCTAACATTCTCTATTTTCTGGCTGACATATATTCATCTCCAGCTAATTTTCTTCGATTTTAAAAGCTAACATATGTTTATACAACATCCAACATATACATGTTATTCCCTAGCTAACATTTACTCTTTCCCTGTTATTTGTTATTCTCTAACAACCATCTTGTGTTCTTTGGTTAGCATTAGTTGTTCTCTCTAATATCCTTTCTTCACTATTGCTGCGTTGATCTTTAATTTTTGTTGCTATCGGGTATCGTATTCTCTCGCTAATATCTTTTGTTATTTAGTTAATATTCATTATTTTCTTGCTAATATCTTTTTGTTCTCTATTCTATATTCATGGTTCTCCAACAAAATCCACAGTACCCCCGCTAATACGCTGCGTTCTTTAACTAGCATTCTCAAAAATAGATTGGTTTTAGTGGTTCCCAGAAGCCATTCAGTGGCAGACCTTCATAAATGTATTTAGAGAAAGTTATCTTCACAGACCAGCCATCTCGCTAC
>NC_142943.1:35037677-35050177 GCF_046866305.1 Octopus bimaculoides | reverse complement strand
GCTACAAAATAAAAAAAAAAGCAGACGATAGGAAATAAATACATAAATAAATAAATATTTTTTTAAAACAAATTTACAATAAATGATAAACAACAGCGAAGACAATAACAGCTACAAAGTACCCTCACCAAAAAAAAAAAAAGAAAAAGAAAAAGAAACAGAAAGGAAAAGAAAAGTTAATGGTAGAATGTATCAGATAATAAGAGTTTCAAGAAAATCAGCTTAAAATATTCTTTCACGTCACGAAAAAATTTATTTCTTATTCTTTCTCTATTTTTTCTCTATCTTCTGTTCCTCACTTTATATATATAATCTTATTTTGCTTTCTCCTTATCTTCCTCTCTTACTACTACTACTACTACTACTTCTACTACCAGCATCGTGATCACGCAGAGCTACCGCGACCATCCCGTGTCTTCTTGAACTAAATAATATAGCATGTCCATTGTTCATTACAAAGACAGATATCCTAAGATATATATGTGTGTGTGTGTGAAAGAGAGAGAGAGCGAGAGAAAGAGAGAGAGAGGGAGAGAGAGAGAGAGAGAAAGAAAGAGATGAGAAAGGAATAAAAGATTATCTTATGAACTTCATTAGCTTACAGCTATTTCTGATATAAGACACACAGGACTCCACTGCCGCTGATAGCAGAAACAGCTGTAAGCCAATGAAGTCCATAAGAGAATCGTTTACTCCTTTGCCTTCTCTTTTTCTTGTTACCGCTCTGTACTCGACTAACGACTCGTTCCGAAACATGTGTATATTAAGTTCTACACTAGGTTATTAATCGTGCAATGCCTAAGCGAAATATAGCAGCAGCAGCATAGTAGTAGTAGTAGTAGTAGTAGTAGTAGTAGTGAGTGATGGTGTACATTCTCATCTTTGGCATCGGTACATGTGTCTTTAGCTTAGGCTGGCGCACTCTGTTGTAGGAGAAGGGTAACATGAAAAGCGGTAGATTCTTGGAATATTTTACACTCACTTGGTGCTAGCGACAATACTATACAGAAATTGTACGGATAGTTGATGGGCCAATGAAACTGATGTATGAATTATCCAATGAAATGTGCGTGTGTGTATGCATATATATGTGTATGTATGTATATGTATATGTATTATATTACATATAATATAATATACATACATATATATGTATGTATATATATATGTATGTATGCATGTATGTATGTATGTATGTATGTATGTATGTATGTATGTATGTATAGGATATCAAAAAAATTCAGGTGATATGAGATAGATATATTTATTTTTTCACAAGTTGATATCCATAAGGTGACGGCCGTTTGACAGCCAAGACCATGCAAAAATAAATTTTAGTGTATAATAAATTATTTTACAAGTCTGCTTCAGTGTGTATGTTAAAAATTGCTTGTTACTATTGTATATTTTACAAATGAATGCAGATATCGGAGGCTAACTCTTCACTAACTCTTCAGAATATCATGGTCATATAACCTTTATATGTATGTATGTATGTATTTCTGGTTGGCTACTTTTCCTTTCTCTGCAACACTCAGCAATCTGGGATGTGAAAGCAGAGTCAGTACTGAGAGAGGCTGACGAAGAACAGCATATTATAAAGAGATAGATAGATAGATAGATAGATAGATAGATAGATAGATAGATAGATAGATAGATAGATAGACAGTGGGTTTGCAGAATCGTTATAGTATCACGCATACAAAACCCCTGGGGTATATATTTCCGGCCTATATGTTCCCAATTTAAATCCCGTCGAAGTCTGCTTCATGTTTCATCTTTCTGGTGTCTATCAAATAACGTTCTCGTGAAGTACATGTTCGATGGCATCGAGTGACGCTGGTGTCCTTGTCATTTCTTCAAGCAACAGAATGCGTTCAAAAATCTTGAAGAATTCTTTTTTAGTATCGCTTATCCTTTAAGGGTGGGCGAGTGAAACTATAAAACCTAACATCAACTGTATTTTTGAAACCCTTGGTACTATTAACACTGTATTATCAACATGGTAGAACAATACCACACACATTTTGTAATTTATGTGATGGTGTAGTGCGCCCGTCATCGTGCCCGACGCCAGTCGACAGGAGGAAGAAATATGTACGTACGCCTGTGTGTGAGCGTATATTGTATGCGTTATGTTGTGAGCGTGGGTTTGAATAAACAACAGTGGATATTTATAGAATGTTACATTTATCATTGTACGAAGTTATGTCAGTGGTTGTTGTGCTTTTGTATCTTGGTACGTTTCGGATGCCTTTTTTTAGTAAATATATACGCTCTTTTACTCTTTTACTTGTTTCAGTCATTTGACTGCGGCCATGCTGGAGCACCGCCTTTAGTCGAGCAAATCGACCCCAGGACTTATTCTTTGGAAGCCTAGTACTTATTCTATCGGTCTCTTTTGCCGAACCGCTAAGTTACGGGGACGTAAACACACCAGCATCGGTTGCCAAGCAATGTTGAGGTGACAAACACAGACACGCAAACACACATACATATATATGTATATATATATATATATATATATATATATATATATATATATATATATATATATATATATATATATATATATACGACGGGCTTCTTTCAGTTTCCGTCTACCAAATCAACTCACAAGGCTTTGGTTGGCCCGAGGCTGTTAGTAGAAGACACTTGTTCAAGGTGCCACGCAGAGGGACTGAACCCGGAACCATGTGGCTGGTAAGCAAGCTACTTACCACACAGCCACTCCTGCACCATGAGTGCAAAATCTTAACAACTAGACCACGATCTTTCACTTCCTCATTGAACAAAAGGATAGAAACATAACAATGACAAGATCACAGAGGAGCTAACAGTGCGTTACAAGAATAATTTTGGAAGAACATAAGAATGATTTAAGAACGATACTTGCGTATATCACGCATTTGAAAGTTCGTGTTGTATTCAGCCCATATTCAATGTAAAGACTGCAGAGGGAAAAGTCACTGCCAGACGGACTAACCTAAGGCACATACATAGTTCTGTTAAGTTGGCTCTGAATTACACAAAGACCATATCCTACCCGATCCTTTACGTTTCAGCAAGGCTGTGTTTAAAATGTTCATTTCGTAACCACGTGGTCCTGAATCCGAAACCTCTGCACAGCACCTCGTAATGTTGTATTTATATCTGTGCTGTGCGTGCGTGTGGGGGAGGTATGTATATATACATTCACCCATACATACACACACATTTATATAGATATACATGTATATACATTCATGCATACATACATACATGAATATATACATACACACACAAACACACACGCGTGTATGTGTGTGTGTATGTATGTATATATAAATATATATATATATATATATATATATATATATATATATATATATATATATATATATATATATATATATATATATATATATATATATATATATATATATATATATATATATATAATATATATATGTATGTATGTGTGTTTTTGCGCGCGCGTGAGTATGCATATACATATACGTATATACATATATATTCTCTGGTAATTTCTTTTGATGTTTTATTTCATATTGATTTGTATTCATAAATAGTAAATTCATTTCGTTGTGTGATATGGGGATACGCTGGCTTTTACATTCCGGAAACAACAGGAATGAAATACATATAAAAAATAACAAAAATACATGGAAAAAAAACAAACAGAGAATATAGTAGTAATACCTACTACGCGAATTATTATTAATATTATTAAAAAATTATCATGTTTGTTTTTCCTCTAGTTACACAAATAGTTAATCAGATTTGCAAGTCTCTTATATCGTGTTCATCAAAAGCAGACTAATTTAATATTAAAACAAGATGATGTAACACATCTATACATGATTATGTAACATATAGCAGACGCAACTATATATATTTAATGTGAACACATACATGTGTGTGTTTGTGTGTGTGTATACGTTATAACTGTGGGGTACTGTTGACAGAATATGCTGATATAATAATAATGTTTGTTTTGTTTTTCCCCTCTGGAGTTCTGGTCTTTGTTTGAAGACCACTTAACCCTATCATCACACTGTCCAAATATGGCTCCTATTCTTCCTAAATTGGTTAATAAAGTGATCAAGCTTACTCACACAGGGTATTAGCTAGTTCTGTTATTTTTTTGATACGTTTTATTGATATTCTTTTACGATATCTCTGTTGCTGATACCTCAAGATTAAAACTCATTTATAAAGAGAAAATGGAGGATAGTGTCGAACTAATAATATCAGATTGACACCGAACACTATTTTCTTTTGATCAAAGGATCTTATCCCCGAAATATCTAAGTATAATGTTATATAAAGTGTAAATTGTTGCATTGTCTCCTTTGCTAATGTCTTCACTTCCTTTTTCAAATTTCAATTGTATTAGATTCCAAAGAATTTTACCTACTCAATCAATGTTTAATTTAACCTACACTACGCTCTCCTTCTCAACCCTACGTATGTATGCATCTGTTGGTGGATGTATTTAAACAATAACTACAAAGAAAACAATTACAACAGAAGCAACAATACAGCGCCGTTATAGCAAGAATAGCAGAACTATATCAAAGGAAGGAGCGTCTACCAGGTTCTTCGATCTGCTAGAAATAGCAACCAAATCTCAAGTTGCTTACTGTTGGAACCTCCTCCTTTGTTTATATTACTCTTCAGGCAAACCTTGCATACAGCAGCAAGAATATAAAATACTTCACGGAATTTTGTCTGGCGCTCTGACGATTCTGCCTGTCCACCATTTTAAACAATATTACATAGTATTAATGACAATATACCTACAAACATCACCAGACCACATAACCAAGACAGTAACAACACCAACAAAGACTACACCATCAACAACAATAATGGCGAAGTAAATACACTGAAAACCAACACATACTAAACAAGCTAATATAGCTACTACAGTTACCCACCAATATTGTTCATATCAATGTCTCATTGTACATTAGTTATCTCTTGTTACAACTAAAATTCCTAACGAATATCCTAGCTAGACATAAGTTCTCTTCTCGTTAATCATTCTCTTACATACATCTCATGTGTTAATTTCTTTGGTTTATTTTTTAAACATAGATTTGTTTTTAGCATTACGTTATTTTAGCGATTTTTTTCTTGTTCATTCGTTTGCTTTTTCTATCAATTCTCTCGTTCTTATTCGTAGCTGTTCATGTTATCGTTATTGAAACTACTTCTGTCGTCGTCGTCGTTGCTGTTGTTGTTTTGTAAGAATGCTGTTATTATTACGGTGTTATTTTACTGTTCTTATTTTTCTGTCTTGGTTTTATTTTTCTTGTATTTCTTATTGTTATAGAAGTAGTAGTAATAGTTCTTGTTGTTTTTGTAATAGTAGAAGCAGTACTAGAAGTAGTTGTAGTAGTAGTGGTAATTTTGGTTTCAAATTTTGGCACAAGGCCAGCAATTTTGGGAGAGGGCGTAACTCTATTACATCGAGCCCAGTGCTCAACTGTTACTTATTTTATCGATTCCCACGGACGAAATGCCGCTGAGCATTTTGCCCAGCGTACAAACGATTTTGCCAGTCCGCCGCCATATCTACTAGTAGCAGTATTACTTGTTGATGTTCTTTTTTTTTTACCTTTTAGTATATTTATTTATGTTATGTTATATTAACACAAATACATCCCATGTTTATAGTCGTAACAATTGTTATAGATGTCGATAGCAATACTGGATATAACGATGGCCGCGTGGTGATGCCCATGGTGAAAACGCTGGTGGTGATACTGCTGATGCTGGTGGCGGTGTTATGATAGTTATAATTATATTGGCATAGAGCAAAGTCGTTAGATATCAGACGACATGGAGCTTTAGGTGTTTCCGCTCAATAAACACTCACAACGCCCGGTCTGGGAACCGAAACCGCGATCCTATGACCGCGCGTCCGCTGCCCTAACCATTGGGTCGTTGCGTCTCCACATATATACATATGCACACACAAGTATAAGCAAATAAATGCAAAACAAGGCGGAAAAGAAAAGTACTCGAATACCATACTTATATACATACATACCATACATATATTATATATTTCATATAACATTTATATATATTATGTAGTAAATACACACGTGCGTACATAACAAATATGCACACAAACACAAGCACAATAGTTAACATACACATACTGAGACAATATCAAAAATTAGACATGATTGCATATATACGCATTCAAAAAAATAATACGCACACAATCTCTCAACTCAATATATATATATATATATATATATATATATATATATATATATATATATATATATTTACATATATATATATATATATATATATATATATATATATATATATATATATATATATATATATATATATATATATATTTGTCATTCAAATATCTCCACTCAAATGCATCACTTCTTAAATCGAAATTCATCCACAGAGAAAACAAGACAAACAGAAAAACAGGGAGACAGACAGATATCTTTTTATTAGAGCCACACAGGGCTAAATACAGAAAATGGACAAATTACAAAGTAGAGTTTTTCTTTGTTGGGGGGGGGGATAATTTCGATCAAAAGGGATCGCGGAAAAAAAGGGGGGGATTTCGATCAAAAGGGATCGCGGGAAGAAAAAAAAAAAAGAAAAAAAACGTGGGGGGGGAGGGCGATCAATAGGGATCGTGTATCACTGTCAATGTAAAAAACGGGGAACAGATTAGGTTTATCCGTGGAGAGAAAAGCCTACGGAAAAGACCACGGTCACCTCAGGCTTTTTTTTTTTTTTAAAGGTACATGAAAGTAAGTACTTTCTCTCTTTTTGTCTCTTTTTGTTACAAGTCTATGCTTAAAATGGTGTCGTCTTTCATTCTTACCATTCTTGCCACATTTACCTATTTTTTATTGAAACTTTCATTCGACAACACTTTCCTCTCTATCCTCATCCTCCTTTTCAAGTGGTACTTGAAAAAGTTGACGAGGGACTGACCTGAGAGGAAAGTGTTTGTCTGTAGACCTTTCAAACGCGTCCACCACACGCATTCTTTTGCCATAGCTATCAGTGTTACAAAAACCGTTTTTCCTTCCCGTTTAAAGGAAGGTGGCGGAGACAGACAGATAGATAGATAGACAGAATGACAGGCAGACAGACAGACAGATAGTCAGACAGAGAGAGAGACAGATAAACAGAAAGACGGACGGACGAACGGACAGATAGATAGATAGATAGATAGATAGATAGATAGATAGATAGATAGATAGATAGATAGACAGAGATGAACGTATAGGTTGAGAGAGAGGCAGAGAGAGAGAGAGAGTAAGAGTGGGAGATAGATAGATAGATAGAAAGTGAAAAGGAAGGAAGGAAGGAAGGAAGGAAGGAAGGAAGGAAGGAATGAAGGAAAGAAGGAATGAAGGAAAGAAGGAGGGAAGGAAGTGCTTGAGAAGAGCGCAAAAATAAACATCTTCAATCACACACACGCAAACGCGGTGGTGCTGGTGGTGGTGGGGGGGGGGGGGCTAGACATAAATCAACAGATCGCAAGGTATGTTACTGCTGTAATTATGCAGTGCACATGCTCACGGCGTAACTGAACGATGCTGGCTGGTTGGTTGGTCAACTGATGTTTGAAAAGTCACACAATATGGAACTTTTCTCTGTCTTGCTTCTTCTGCTTCTTCTCAACCAATGAATGTCAGTAATTTGTGAGCCGAATATAAACGCGATTTTGCGTATGGATGCATGTGCGCACGCATGGTGAATGGGCATGTGTGTGCGCGCGCGTGTGTGTTTGTGTGTGTGTGTGTGTGTAACCTGCAAACTTATTTATTTCTCGACGAATTTGTTTTGAGAGGAAAATATATTTTGAGCAGCTATTTCCGACCCTTTTCGTTGTTAGCATTTTGATTGAATAAGAATGATGATGATGATGATATATATATCTATATATATATATATATATATATATATATATATATATATATAGGTGGATGAAAGAATGGATGGATGGATGGATACAGAGAAAGGTGAGAGGAAAGAGGGAGATGATAAGGGACTGGAGATAACACATACTGATATATGTAGTGTGTGTGTGTGTGTGTGTGGCCTGTGTGTTTTCTGTACTCTGTTTCTGTTCTGTTTTTCATTTTGTTCACGCTATTTTGTGACGTCCTGTACCCAGATATGCATGTATATATACATGTAGATGTAGGTATGTACATACATGTACGTATATTTGCATATACAAACATATTATTTGTATATATATATATATATAGATAGATAGATAGATAGATAGATAGATAGATAGATAGATAGATAGACAGATAGATAGATAGATAGATAGATAGATAGATAGATAGATAGATAAAACTTACTTGGAAAGGAAAAGGGTGCGTGGCGTTCGATTATATAATAATATAAATAATATATAAATATATGCATATATACATACATATATGTACATACCTACATATATATGTATATATACATGCATATATGGGTACAGGACATTAAAAAAACCTTAAACACAATGAGAAACGAAAACATAGAAAACGAACATTTTTTGAACAAGGAAAAAAAAAACAGAGAAACGAGACATGCAGCATAAAGAATATTCCCCATCATCAGATGTCCATGTTTCATCTACTCTCAAGAAAATTTTCACTTTGAGCAATTTCCACGATGTTTCATATTTAGATATTGCTGTTGTTGTTGTTGTTTGTTCCTTCTCGAGTAATGCCTGGTTCATAAGGGTCGGTTTCCCGGTTGCATTGGCGTATAGGGTCACCCACCTGGAGGGGACACCCGTCGCATCATATTTAGATGCTTTTATCAAACTCATATTCAGTTGATAAACATAAATAAACCTTGGAATTAGATGGTTTTGATTTACTGTCAGGTGATTTTAGCCAACCCTGTACATACATACATATACATACATATATATATATATATATATATATATATATATATATGTGTGTGTGTGTGTGTGTGTGTGTGTGTGTGTGTGTGTGTGTGTGTGTATATATATATATATACATATATACATGAGGTAATTCTTCCCTCTACGACATTGACTCACGAGGCTTTTGTCGGCCCGAGGCTAAAGTAGAAGACACTTACCCATTGTACCACGCATTGGCACTGAGCTCTGAACTATATGGTTGAGAAAAAAAAAAACCTGTTACCACACAGCCATCAGTATATAAATATACATACTCCCACACATTTACACATTTGTAAATAGTGAAAATGAAAGATGAAAGGAAAAGTGACAAAGAGAAGAAAATAAAAAAGCAAGTGGAATAAAAGAAAAACGAAGAAGCCAAATTAGAGTAAGAGAATAGAACCGCTATGTCTCTCGATTGAAAGAGATGTTTGTCGACGATGGGGAAATCGTTTATTGTATGATGTATGAAAATGTCTCACACGTTTAACTAAGTTGTTTGTCATTAGTTTTCGACATAGAATTTAATGAATGAACAAGCCGAATGAATTGAATCACGTGTTTTGTTTGTTTGTTCAGATTTTGTATTATATGTTAGATTTCTTTTTTCTTTTGCTATTTAAAGTGGGTGAACTATTTTACTTTATTTTATTTCATTTTATTTATTTTACTGCTTTTTAAAAAAAGATGTTTCAACTTTTTAGTGATTTTTGTTAATGGACTGCGACCATGCCGGAGCAATTCGTTGAGGTGAGAATATAGAACTTTATCGAGTTCGGATTAAAATTTACAGTTGACTAGCGAGGGAGTTTTTATTTATTTATATTGACTTAAAAATCGCGTCACCCATAATTTTTTTTTTTTTTTGAGAATTTAAATGAAGAAGATGGTACGTGGCAATTTGATGCGCTAGAAATAGCAATTTAATATGTTTCAAATTACACACATCGTACTGAAAACAGATTGGATTATGTGATCCTAATGTGCAACATCTCGAAAAGCAAAACGTGTGGAATATCGTGACTGAAACACCTTCCAACATAACACTGTTCGATGAAGGTTGAGCTGGAATTACACAACAACAACAGCAACAACGATAAAAGCTACAATAACAATCTCAGAGAAAGTTGGGAGACAGGAAGATCGAAATTGGACACCTGGTCCAGATAATACTTATCAGAAAGAAAACTGTTTTTATTTTGAAGGTAGCAAGCTAACAGAATTCTTAGACAAAATACCGAGTGGTATTTATTTCGACTCATTACGTTCTGCGTTCAAATTCCGCCAAGATCGACTTTGCCTCTCATCCTTTCGGGATCGATAAAAATAATGACCATTTGAACACTCAGATCGATATAATCGACTAGTCTCCTCTCACAAATTTCTAGCCTTGCGCCTATAATAGATTATTATTATCATTATTTTTTCCTTCTGGCTTTGTTCCTATAGTAGATTATTATTATTATTATTATTATTATTATTATTATTATTATTATTATTATTATTATTATTATGATTATTATTATTATTTTATGTTTGACTTTTGTTTTGCATTTGTACAAGTTGGATCCAAGTCTCACCCAGAGACCTCAAGAGACAACAAGTTAGAAGTTCATGTAGGTGTTATGCCTAGGGTACCATATATTTGGATTTGTACAGTTTTGTTCAAGTGAATGTTTAAGAAACCATAAGAAAATTATGTGTTTGCTTTAAAATTTGAGATCACATAGACAGTATTTTACGTAGGATATGGGCAGTTCCCATGAGTACTATCTTTTGAACTTCAGCCATTTTGGGGTTTCCTGGTATCTGAGCTAGGTAGTAATCAGCCCGTTTCGCTGTCATTCCCAGGGCACCTATGACAATAGGTATTGTTTTCGTCTTCAGATTCCACATTTTGCTAATTTCTATTTCAAGATCTTTATATTTGCTCAGTTTTTGGTAGGTCTTGACAGATACGTTTATATCAATTGGGACAGTCATATCAATGAGGAGGCTTGATTTTTGTCTGAAGTCTTCCAGTATGATGTCTGGCCTATTTGCGTCTGTCTTTCTGTCAGTTTGAATGGTGAAGTTCCAGAGGAGTGCAATGTGATCATTTTCAAGTACTGGGGGTGGTTTGTGTTCCCACCAGTTTTTATCATGGGGCAAGTCCAGGTTTTTGCATATTACCCAGTGAATATATTGTGCAGCTCTATCATGCCTGTTGAGATACTCTGTAGGCGCAAGCAGACTGCACATGGAGACAACATGATCGATGGTCTCATTTTGTTGTTGGAATATACGACATAATGGGGAGCTGCCGTTCTTTAATATGTTGGCCTGGTAGTTCTTTGTAGGTAGGCATTGATCTTGGGCTGCTATGATAAACCCCTCTGTTTCTGATTTCAAGCCAGAGGTCATTAACCATTGGTGGGTAAGGGCTTTGTTAATATCTGCATTATTCGCTCTCTTTGGGTATTTGCCATTGAGAGGTTTTCCATGCCATTTTTCAGTCATAATATCTAAGGCAGCAATTTTAGCACGGGTTTTCAAGCGCTTAGCTTTTTCTGCAGGTGTTTCTAGTTCGTCTAATTCTTGAATTTGTTGCAATTGGAATTCACTTAGATATTCCTTTGCCTGTTTTGTTACTGAATAAGATGCTTTCTTGCTTTCATGTTTTAAGACAAGTTTTAGCATCCAGTCCTCAGAGTTTTTCAGATAGGTGTCTAGGCCAATTGTGGCTACCTTCATTGATAATGCCAGCTGTATTATTATTATTATTATTATTATTATTATTATTATTATTATTATTATGCTTAAGCCATGATACACTGGTTTCTCGACTCCTTGTTTGGTACCTAATACCCTTGCACTTTTGCCCTCCCCCATATCTACATTGCCTCAGGACACAGATTTCACAGTCGTTATCTACATCGCCATGAGTTATGGTACTCAAAAATATGTCATTTTCTATTAGCAAGATATTAAGAACTGATTAATAAATAATTAGAAATAACTGTATATTTAATATTAATTAGCTCACAGTATGTCCATTCAAGTGATTTGTTAATAATAGTTACTCTGCAATTAATTTTAGTCGTAATTACTATCGATTCACATTCTGCTAAAAAAATTAAAATAATAAATAATTAAATAAAAAAGCCGTTAATTAAAGTTTTAAGTAACATTTAATTAACGCGATAATAATTAACTAACTAACATCGGTAGTTTGAAAGTGATCATGTAGTGTCACGATACTGCTAAAAGTAATCGATCTTAGAAAAAGTAATTGATAGAAGACTCGAAACACCTGATTAGACAACGAAGGTACCAAAATATCTGAACATATGACAAACCATGAAATGAGTCTCAATGTAGTCACTTAACATACTAGAAATAATAGATAAATATCTCTAAAATCATACTCTATTGTCTTAAGATGATGTAACACAGAGGAGTAAGAAACGTTTTGCATTGCGGTTTTGGTGCCATTATTTTGGCATCGCTGGTTCGTCACTCACTTATTTGGCAATAGACATTTTAATGCTTCTCATTTTCGCCTTCTCTTTCT
>NC_142943.1:35022677-35030177 GCF_046866305.1 Octopus bimaculoides | reverse complement strand
GTGTGTGTGTGTGTGCGTGCGTGCGTGTGTGTGTGTGAACATTTTGGTATGTGTTTGGTGTCTGGGTGTGTCTGAAATCTGAAATTGTCGCTATTGATCTCCAGATCAGGTATGTTCGCTCTAATCTAAGCCTTGAAGAGTACCAGCCGTGACCATCACGTTTTTTTTCTTATTATTATTCAAATTCAATGTATGTAAAAGTGCATGTGGCCTTGCGACTTTTTTTTTTCTTTCTGTACTGGGTGTGGGGCGTCGTAGAAACAATTCATATACATGTAACATTTGTTGTTTCTTCTTTTAGAAGTTTCGATCATTGGTTTCCGGTTGGTTTTACCTTCGCCCTTCATCCTTTTGGGTCTACAAAATGGGTACCAGTTGAGTACCAGGGTTGATGTGCCAGTAGTAGTAGTAGTAGTAGTAGTAGTAGTAGTAGTAGTAGTAGTGGTAGTAGTAGTAGTAGTAGTAGTAGTAGTAGTAGTAGTAGTGGTAGTAGTAGTAGTAGTAGCATTGGTATACTCTTGGGTTTCCAGCAGCTGCGGTAGTGGTTGTCAAACAAGGTGTGAAAAGATGGCCTTGTCTAAATCTCCGTACGTACCGCAGTGACCTAACAATGTCACACCTTTTGGAACTGACGGATAATTAGTGTGAGAGCATTCCAGTAAGAATTGTCTTCACAAATGAAACAGACAGGACAACATAACAAAATATTGTCCCCCTGGGACAGAAACCGCCACGTGTGCATGAGTGTGCGTTTGTGTGTATGTGTGTGTGTGTGTGTGTGTGTTTGTGTTGTAAAGTATTGGAGCAAAGAAAGGCGAAGAAAAAGGAATTATTTTTGAATTAGAATAGATGTCAGTTCTCTTGCAGATGGGAAATATTTTAACAAATATAAAGAAAAAGAAAAAAAGGAACCCAGTAGGACAATACATCAAAGTTTAGCCCCTGCTGTTGTGATGGTCCCATAATGTACTCTGGGTCATGGAAGTAACGGTAGAAATATTTCGTGTTTTTTGTAGGTTGTCGATGGCAAGCGAGTTCGTTTATTTGCGTCTGGATGAGAAGTGAGCTCATATATTAGTAATATGTGTTGACTGAACATCGAACTATATGCTTTTGAAAGTGTAATATAATTTATAAGTCAACCCGAGGCTGTAATATGCTTGCAATGGAAATGCACCGCATAGCAATAGCATGTTTATCAAGTCATTCTGCCAATTAACACACACACACACACACTTAAGGCGGTGAGCTGGCAGAAACGTTAGCACCGCGGGCGAAATGCTAAGCGGTATTTCGTCTGTCTTTACGTTCTGAGTTCATATTCCGCCGACGTCGACTTTGCCTTTCATCATTTAGGGGTCGATTAAATATGTACCACGTACGCACTGGGGTCGATATAATCGACTTAATCCGTTTGTCTGTCCTTGTTTGTCCCCTCTGTGTTTAGCCCCTTGTGTGCCTTAGTAAAGAAATAACACACACACACAATCGCAGACTTATTATACAGCATAACACGACGAAGGAGGCGCGTGGTTTAGTGGTTAGGGTGTCAGCATCATGATCGTAAGATTGTGGTTTCGATTCCTGGACAGGGTGACGCGTTGTGTTCTTGAGCAAAACACTTCATTTCACGTTGCTCCAGCTGACAAAAATGAGTAACGCTGCGATGGACTGGCGTCCCGTCCAGTTGGGGAACGTATACGCCATTGAAACCGGGAAACCGGGCCCATGAGCCTGGCTAGGCTTTAAAAGGGCGCGTTTATTATTTAATACTTTCAACTGGAGGCACAAAGCCTCATATTTTTTCACTGGTACTTTATTTATCAACCCCAAAAGGATGAAAGGGAAAGTTGACTTCAGTGGAATTTGAACTCAGAAGGTAGCGACGGGCAAAATACCGCTAAGCATTTCTTTCAGCGTGCTAACGATTCTGTCAGCTCGCCGCCTTGTAAAATTATAAGAATAATAAAAAGAATTAACTTTGATGACAAATTAATTTTAGTAAGAAAAGAGAGAGCAATCCGAAAGTTAGATTAAAAATATCTTTGAAATCATTTTGCTAAAAACTCAGTTTCTGTTTCAGTCGTATTAAACCTCATTAGCAAAGTAGCGTCTAACAGATGATAAAAGGACTTTTATAGGATACTGGTACTTTTTCGTATAAAGTGTTTATAAAAAGACAAAAGATAGCAGTAGTTTCAGCTACAAGACGAGGCAAAAGTCACAGTTGCAGTGAGTCTATATATATAATCGATATCTGATCAATCCATATGTATATGTATATGCATGTATATATATATATATATATATATATATATATATATATATATATATATATATATATATATATATATATATATATATATATATATATATATATATATATATATATATTTATTTATTTATTTTTATTTTTGCGTGGTATTGGTATGTCCTTTAGAGATGCTTCTATTAACCCTGATCTCGACGAAAATGTAAGACTCACTATACCTTACCTCTATTCTCACAACACTATATGCATTCTTATACATTAGTATATCCTCCACCTTTCCAGACCTTCATCTCTCACACCAGGCATTTAAACAGACTTCTCAGCATTCTGAAGAGATCTGCCAATTAAATTGGCAAATCGAAACGATCGTAAATGGAACATTACATAACGTCAACCTAATTGATTAAATTAATGGCTAACTAGCGCAATCGACCTGCTTCTTCCTGTGTTTGTTTCTCAATTCTCTACATGATTATATATATATATAGATACATACATACATACATACATACATACATACATACATACATAGATATGGTCTGTGTATTGTGTTCTTGAGCAAGACACTTTATTTCACCTTGCTCCAGTTCACCCATCTGTAAAAATGGGTTGTGACGTCAATGGTCCCAAACTGTATAGGCCTTTACCTTTCCTTTGGATAACATCGGTGGCATGGAGAGGGGCGGCTGGTATGCATGGGTGACTGCTGGTCTTCCATAAGCAACCTTGCTCGGGCTTGTGCCTGGGAGGGTAACTTTCTAGGTGCAATCCCATGGTCATTCATGAGCGAATGGGGGGTTTTTACACTTTTTACTCTCTATATATATCAATATGTATGTATGTATGTGTGTGTGGAGAGGAGTGTATGTGTACGTTTGAGTTTGTTTATGGATAGAGAGAAAGAGAGAGAGACAGAGAGAGAGAGAGAGAGAGAGAGAGACAGAGAGAGGGATAGGCAGACAGACAAGGAGAGATAGTCAGACAGAGGTTGTTCATTATGCTTAGAGCTTTTTAATCGCCGATCAGCACTGATCAAACAGATTATAATCCAATATTCCAACAGTGGCCATTGTTGTCTTTATATGTCAGAAACAGCGTATCAAAGAACGACCTTATCTAATGTTATTTTCTTTTCTTTACAACATTGATGCAGAACCGAAAAAGCAATTTGACTGTTATTTCTAGAGCATCGAACAAAATCCGTAAAAGCCTCCAACGTTGACTCATAGACAGTGGGCTATTAGAAGGAAGAAGTAATGGAATAAGAGCAAAGGACAAGCGATGCAGACGTAGAAGATGAAAGCGAGGCGATAAGAAGAATTAAAGAGGGTAACTGCATATGTTAAGAAGTCAGAAAAAGGTTAATGATGACCGAGTGTAGTGGTAGATTGCCGAGGTGGTGGTGAATGACAGAGGTTACGTTCAAAAGAGAGAGAGAGAGATGAGGGTCTTTAGTGAAGCAGAGAAAATATGGTGACAGAGACAGAGAGATAGGTAATAGAATTGTTGTTATAGAAGTAGTAGTATCAGTAGTAGTAGCAGCAGCAGCAGCAGCAGCAGCAGCAGCAGCAGTAGTAGTAGTAGTAGTAGTAGTAGTAATAGTTGCAGCTTGTTACTGTTCATTAGACAGACCCAAGATTAACTAGTCTGCTGAATCGTGTAAACTTTCTTCTTTGTGTATGTATGTCTATCTATCTATCTATCTATCTATCTATCTATCTATCTATCTATCTATTTATCTATACATGCTTACATGCGTATATATATATATATATATATATATATATATATATATATATATATATATATATATATATATACTCTTTCATCAAAGCTGAAAAAAAAAAACATCGCAAAACCTGCCACTCAGAGTTTCACGTTCCCGTTCATCGGTATTCGAGTACTATTTTACCCACCTTGCTTTTTTACATTTATGCGCTTACTCGTGTGTGTGTGTGTGTGTGTGTGTGTGTGTGTGTGTGTGTGTGTGTGTGTGCGTGTATGAATGTTTGTGTAAGTGCGTATGTCCCTAGGCCGAATTTATTTGTCTCTAGGCTAAACCGATAATAGCCATGCCCATTTATGGATGCATTTTCAAATAATATGTGGTTAATAAAAACCACGTGTGCTAAAAATCTTGTCCTTATTATGTACAATTGCCGATACGGTTGTCCGACTCATCCCAAAAGATAGTGCAATTGCTACCAGTTTTTCATCTTTTTCATGGCGTTTTGTCATAACCAGTTTATCTTCCAGCGTTATACGCTTGCTATGGTTCTCCCTGAACACTCCGTTCATATCTGGCTGAAGGGAAATTTGTATTTATAATTTCAGAGCCGGTGGGCATGATACCAGCCCAGTGTTCATGCAGCTGTCACAAATTGGTGTTTCACTTGTTCAAGGGTAAGGAGAATTGAAAAATGGGGTGAGAATACTGACAGGCTTCTCGCGACCGTTTTGGACCTTCGAAAGCTATTAACGAAACGTGATGCGTGCTCATACCGAGTCATGTCATTATCGATTATGATAATATATATATATACATATGTTTGTATGAGTGTGCAAACGCACACATACACACACACAAATATATATATAAATGTGCATGTGTGTATGCCTGTTTTCATACATACATATATATATATATATATATATATATATATATATATATATATATCAATGAGAGAAGCGAAAAATGGAGTTAGCAAGAATCTTTATTCAACACAACAATCGTTTCGACCCATCTTGCTTCTGTCACTTACGGGTGGGATATTGTATAACTAGTTGCGTTGCATCCACCAGTGCAGGCGGCATCTCGTCAGGTGTCTCGTTTTAAATAAGATACTTGTCTACATATACTGTATCTTATTCAAAACAAAACTCCTGACAAGATGGAGAATGTACTGGTGGATGCAACTCAACTAGCCGTACAATAACCCACCCGTAAAGAACAGATGCAGAATGGGTCGAAACGATCGTTGTGTTGTACAAAAATTCTTGCTAACTCCATTTTTCGGTTTCCTTATTCATTATAAACTCGACGAAGACTGCGGAATTCCTGACGTAGATCCAGTGACAATTGTATCATAACTGTGGATGACATCAGGTAGTCTAAACGGTGAAAATGCTTTAATAGGCATTCTACTAAACACATACCGTAAGTCCAAATAATTATACATACATACGCACAGACACACATATATATATACATATATATATATATATATATATATATATATATATATATATATATATATATATATATATATATATATATATATATATATATATATATATAGTGTTTCATGCATGTATATGTATATATATGTTAGCTTTAATACATACATACATACATACATACATACACACACTTATATACATATATATATTCATATATCTATTTATCTATCTATGTGTGTGTGTATATATATATATATAAATAAATATATATATATATATATATATATATATATATATATATATATATATATGTATGTATATATATATATATATATATATATATATATATATATATATATATATATATATATATATATATATATATATATATATATATATACATGTTTATGTATGTATACAGACATATATATGTGTGTGAGTCAATATACGTATACACCAGACACTTGTATGTACATATGAAACGGAGAGATCAAGTGGCTGAGAGGGGAAAAAAGTAAACAAGATATAAAGTAAATTGTAAGAAAAGAAACTGATGGATAGATAGGTAAGAAACTTCAAAGAAGGGGAATAAAAAATAAAGATGGAAGTAGTACTGTAGAAGATGCTGCTGCTGGTGGTGGTGGTGGTGATGATGATGATGGGAGGTGGAGATCCTATCTGTATAGCAAGGAGAAAAAAAAATGTCTAAAGTAAAGAAAACTATATAATAGAAACTGGATAAGAAAACAAAAATATAAACATTAACCATATTAAAGAGACAGTGAGTGATAGATTAGCAATGGAGGGATTTAGAACAGACACCAAGATGGCTGCGTCGCTGAACATCTATATGTGACTGCTGTAAATATATATACATATATAGATATACATACATACATACATGCATACATACATACATATATATGCGTCTTTATATGTGTGTATGTGTATGTGTATGTGTTTATGTATGGATGTATGCATATACACATACATACACATACATGTTTCTATGAGTGTTTGTGTGTCGTTATATATAATATATATATATATGTGTGTGTATGTATGTACTTGTGTGTTTGTATATATATGTATATATATATATGTATGCTTGTATGTATGTATGTGTATGGAGGGGAAAGAGAGAGATTTAATGGAATCATTCAATGGATGGATCGACAGATGGATTCATGGTTGAATAGGCAGACTTATTTAGATGGTTTATACATATTTAAACATATACATACACATACACATACACATATACATGTGTGTCTGTATCTATGTGTGTGTGTGTGTGTGTGTGCGTACTTTTGCGTGTGTTTGCGTGTGTTTGCATGTGTTCATGTGTGTGTGTGTGTGTGTATTTAAACATATATATATATATATATATATATATATATATATATATATACATGTGTGTGTTCGTGTGTGTGTCTGTGTGTCTGTCTGTCTGTGTGCATGCATGCATGGGTGAGTATTTGTGCGTGTGTGTGTGTGTGTATGTCAATGTTTTAGGGAGAGTGCTGCAATAGGAGAGCTGAATAGCCAACAGTTAGAAGTGAAAGCTCTGAGGGCTGAAAGAGGGGGAGATGAAGAAGAATGAAGAAGAAGAAGAAGAAGAAGAAGAAGAAGAAGAAGAAGAAGAAGAAGAAAAAGAAGAAGCAGTTGCAGCAGCAGCAGTAGCAGCAGCAGCAGCAGCAGCAGTAGTAGTAGTAATAGTAGTAGTAGTAGTAGTAGTAGTAGTAGTAGTAGTAGTGGTAGTAGTAGTGAACGGCATTATGTGTTATTAACTGGAATAGTTGAATAGCAGTAATGTCTGCTGTAGTTGCTTGTAAAAGATCCAGTTGAGATGGTCATGTTTGGTTGGTTTGTAATAACAGAGGGCAGATTTGTTGTGGGAAAATATACCAAGAAGAAAGAGCAGCATAGAAGAAACAAAGCGTGTGTGATGGCGAATACCGAAAGAAAGGAATTATGAAAGAAGGAGTTGTGTGGAAGCACAATTGCTGATGGAGCTGCTAGCTATTAACATCCTCTTTTAAGATTCT
>NC_142943.1:35015177-35017677 GCF_046866305.1 Octopus bimaculoides | reverse complement strand
ATAGTAGAAGACACTTGGCCAAGGTGCAATGCAGTGGGACTGAACCCAGAACCATGTTGTTGGTAAGCAAGCTACTTACCACACAGCCACACCTGCGCCTATGGTATAGTGACTGTTTTATGTATTTCATCTTTTACTTGTTTCAGTCATTCGACTGTGGCCATGCTAGGGTACCGCCTTAAAGACCCTAATCGAGGCCCAAGGTGCCACGCAGTGGGACTAAACCCGGAACCATGTGGTTCGGAAGCAAGTTTCTTACCACACATCGACTCATATTTATATATATGTGTGTGTGAGAATACATATAATATATATATATATATATATATATATATATATATATATATATATATATATATATATATGTATGTATGTATGTATGTATGTATGTATGTATGTATGCATGTATGTATGTATGTATGTATGTATGTATGTATGTATGTATGTGTGTATATAAAGCAATATGAAAAACAAAAACACAACGGAAAAACTGCTATCGTTCATTGAACATAATAGAGTAACAGTTACAACGAACTGCGAAACTACATCACACCGTGGTTGCAAAGCTGCTGGAGAAGAAGGAGGCGGAGGAGGAGGGGGAGGAGGAGGAGACGAAGAAAGAGGAGGAGAATGACGATGAGGAGGAGATAGAAAACGAGGTGATGATGATGATGATGATGATGGTGATGGCGTTAGTGATGATGATGATGGTGGTGGTGGTGGTGGTGGTTTGTGGCGCTGATGTTGCTTTTTCTTGTTTTGTTTTGTTTTCTCTCGTTTTTCTTTTTTTTTTTTTTTTTTTTTCGTTTCTAAGCTTTACTGAGTCTGAGTCTTGTTATTATCATCACAAACGCATCACCCACGACACATCGTACATTCATTCTCTTTACTCAGGGATACTGACAACACCGACCCCCAGGCAACTGTAACGCATACATACATACCTACCTATCTACCTATCTACCTATCTATCTATCTATCTATCTATCTAATTATCTATCTTTCTATCTAGGTATACATACACACAAACACACACACACCTATACGTATATATCTGAACAGTTATTTATATATTTGTTCATTCATTTATTTATTTGTACACACGACATCAGGTAGGTTTTGATTTTATTATTTTCGATTTTTCCATTTATTGAACTATTGATTTAGCATTATTATTCTTGTTGTATATATACATTATTATTATTGTTGCTATATTTGTCAATAGATCGGAAATTACTATATTGGACAAGACGCGTAGATGAAAATCATTGTTCTATATGATCGTACACATGCCGGCATGTACAGACACACACACAAACACACACACACACACACACACACACACACACACACACACTCGTATGTATGTATGTATGTATGTATGTATATATGTATATTGGAGTGTGTGTGTGTGTATATATATATATACATATATACAGCCAGACGCAGATAAATTCACACGCATACACGCACAGACATGCATACATACATACGTGCATACGTACACTCGTACATACACGCACATACGTACATAGATAGAAACATGAATACATACATACACATACATACATCCATACATACTTACATACATACATACATACATACATACATGCATACATACATGCATACATAAATAATTAAATAAATAAATAAATGAACAAATAAATAAAATATATTCTACTTGTTTCAGTCATTAGACTGCGGTCATGCTGGGGCACCGCCTGGAAGAATATTTAATCGAATTAATTAACCCCAGTATTTGGTTTTATTTTAATCCTGGTACTCCTATCGTACTCTTATGCCGAACCGCTAAGTTAGAGTGACGTAAACTAACCGATATCGGTTGTCAAGCGGTGTGAAGGGGTAGAAACACAGATGCAAACATGCACGCTCCTGTGCACGCACGCACGCACGCGCACACACACATACTTATATACGACGGGCTTCTTTTAGTTTCCGTCTACTAAATCGACTCATAGGGCTTTGTTCCGCCGGAGGCAATAGCAGAAAACACTTGCCTAAACTGCCACGCCGTGAAACTGAACCCGGAATCATGTGGCTAGTATGGAAGCTTCTTTCAGTTTCCGTCTACCAAATCCACTTACAAGGCTTTGGTCGGCCCGAGGCTATAGTAGAAGACACTTGCCCAAGGTGCCACGCAGTGGGACTGAACCCAGAACCATGTGGTTGGTAAGCAAGCTACTTACCACACAGCCACTCCTGCGCCTATAGTACAATTATTTTTATATATATTTTATATTTTACTTGTTTCAGTTATTCGACTGCGGCCATGCTAGGGCACCGCCTTAACCGCCTTAATCGAACTAATCGATACTAGTAATTCTTTCTTTTTTTTTTCTTTTAAGGCTGGCACTTATTCTGTAGATCTCTTTTGCCGAACCATTAAGTTAAGAGTAAGTAAACAAAACAACGCTGTTAAACGACGGTGGGGGACAAATACAGTCACACCCACATAGATATATACATATAGACAGATACA
>NC_142943.1:35007677-35010177 GCF_046866305.1 Octopus bimaculoides | reverse complement strand
AAAAATGTGCTTCTCAGCCACATATTTCCGAGTTCAGTCCCACTGCATGGCACGCAAGTGCCAACGAAAGCATTGTGAGAGCCTTTGATAGAAGGAAATAGAAAGAAGCCTGTCGCATATATACATCTATATATATACATATATATATATATATATACATCTCTCTCTCTCTCTCTCTCTCTCTCTCTCTCTCTCTCTATATATATATATATATATATATATATATATATATATATATATATATATATATATATTACTCTTTTACTTTTTTATTTGCTTCAGTCATTTGACTACGGCCATGCTGGAGTACCGCCTTTAGTCGAACAAATCGACCCCAGAACTTATTCTTTGTAAGCCTAGTACTTATTCTATCGGTCTATTTTGCCGAACCGCTAAGTTTTATATATATATATATATATATATATATATGGTGTGTGTGTCTTTATGTTTATCGCTCACTACCGCTTGACAACCAGTGTTCTTTTGTTTACGTTCCGATAAACTAACGGTTAGGCGAAAAGCGAACGATAAAATATGTAAACAGGTTTAAAGAAACGCCAGCACTGGTATCGATTGTTCGACTAAATCTTTTAAGACGGTGCCCCAGTATGGCAGCATCCAGTGACTGAAACAATTTCAAAGTAAAACTAAAATGTGTGCGAGTGTGCGCGCGCGCATTTGCTTACGTCACACGAATCTAAAAACTTCGGGCGACCTGAAATAAATCGTTTTTACAGTGCAGCCCGTACTACCTAAAACTGTTATGTTTACGAGACATGTAGTTTCGGGTCACACGTACACTCTTCGATATTTTCCACCCGCCGAGGTCTTTTAATCCAATATTTTCACGCTTGTATTCACAATATATTCCCCACTTCGCGTTCCGCTCTGTTTAAAAGTACATACGCACTCAAATCAGATACATATTTGAGTCTGCTGTGAAGCTATATTGGTGATTTGGTGATTCAATGGCCTATAAATTTTGTAGCAAATTATTTGTCAAACTAAAAGAATTTCAATGTGTGTCAGTGTATGTGTGTATGCATGTATGTGTGTGTGTCTGTATGTGTGTATGTGGATGTGCCGCAAACGAGTACATGCTACACATCGCAGTGTGTACTTTTAATAAACCAATGATAATTTCAAGTTTGTTCAACAAGAGTTTCTAAACATTTCGATATTGAACTTCAAACAGACGTAAATTGATCACGTTATTGTATTCGTTCACACTCACACACACACTCACACACACACACATACACACACACACACACACAAAAGCTTCGCCCCACCTCCCACCCGAAAAACAAAGGAGGATTAAGAAGATATATACTCTTTATTTCTCCTCTTTCCACGAAGCGACATTTTAGTTACTCGGTATTTACATATATCTTAATCTAAAACCTTAGATGGCCACCAGAGTGATTTAGTAATGGATATGTATTTATATATATATATATATATAATTGTGTCAAAGACCTATAATCCTTTGAGGGATGCTAGCATACTAGTTCTCCGGTTTATACCAATGTTCAGTAAAAACCAAATATATTAGTTTTGTATTGATAAATAAATGAATATGTGTGTGTGTGTGTGTGTGTGTATTTGAAAAATTTAGAAATATTTTAAATACCTATATATATACATATATATATATATATATATATATATATATATATATATATATATATATATATATATATATATATATATATATATATATCATTTGTACATACATGTACGTATATATGCATATACTCATTTATTATTTGTATTATATATATATATAGGTTATTTAAAATATGAGAAAAGGAAAATGGAGAAATTTACGCACAGATATCAGTTTATTCAAAGATATTCAAATCCATAGAATGGAATTCGGATATGAATATCCTTGAATACGCTGATTTCTGCATGTCAATTTCTCCATTTTTTTCCTTTTCTCATATATGTATATATATATATATATATATATATATATATATATATATACATACATATATATATATATATGTACGGTCAACAAATTTTGTATTAAATAGTAGGTATATATGTGTATACGGGTATTATATATATATATATATATATATATATATATATATATATATATACATACAAACACACACATATATATATATGCACGCGAGTGAGCACACACACACACAAACACACACACAAACACATACACACACACTCACACACACATGAAAACATTCAGTGCTTTATAAACTCTTGCATAAGTCAATTTTTGTGTATGGCAAAACTAGATTGCATACCCGAATCATTGTAAATGGTGATGATGTTGATGATGATGATGATGATGATGATGATGGTGATGATGATGATGACGACGACGCCGACGACGACGAAGACAATGACGAAATGGCGGTGGTGGTGGTGGTGGTGGTGGTGGCGGTGGCGGCGGTGGTGGTGGTGATAGTGGTGATAACGATGGGGTTGCGGCTGCTTTTCTTATGTCCCTCTATCTAAAGTCATCTGG
>NC_142943.1:34997677-35000177 GCF_046866305.1 Octopus bimaculoides | reverse complement strand
ATCACGTGACCGGTAAGTTCTAACTAAGCAAACATTCACACACGCAAACATCGTAATATAATTTCTGATTCAGGCCCAAGGTCAATAAGATTTGTTTTGTTTTGTTTGGAGGCGAGTGGGAGGGGGGGGGCAAGTTTAGCCGATATCATTAACCCTATTTAGTTTATTATTGGTACGTGATTTCAACGGCTTCAGAAAAAAGTGATAAACACAGTTGAGCTGAGTGTGTTTTGAAATCACCCGAAACAAACAACCACAAGGTATTTTGTGAAATTTATACTATCCACAACAGCCCTCTCCCCTAATGAGAATATTAACAATAACATTCATTAGTAGAAACAATACGGTTAATTAATTATCGTTTTTTTTTCTTTCAGCTTTTTTACGCTCTGAGTTCAAATTCTGTCAAGGCCAACTTTGACTTCTATCATTTAGGGGGTCTATGAAATAATGTCCCACTAACTAAATAAGGAGTTTGATGTAACCCCTACCGTCTTCTAAAACCGCTGATCTTGAGTCGAATTTTGAAATAATTATTATAATAATAATAATAATAATAATAATAATAATAATAATAATTATTATTATTATTATTATTATTTTTTTTATTATTATTATTATTATTACTGAGTGAGAGAGCAGTGCATGCCATCGAAGTGACACTGGAGGTAAAATATACGAAACCCAGTATACCCATCATGACTACCCGTCTGATAAGGGTACACCAGGCACATGCGTCACAACCATATGTGCGCGACATGGTGATCTCATATCAGGATAAACGGCGCATGACCTCGCAGGTGGGGCCCAGTTAGAATTTTTTTCAGGTTGAGTAGCCCATCCCGCTCAAAAGGTCCCTGAATAAGGTCTGTTTAAGGATGTTGAACAATATTATTATTATTGCTATTATTATTATTATTATTATTATTAGTAGTAGTAGTAGTAGTAGTAGTAGTAGTAGTAGTAGTTGTAGTAGTAGCAGCAGCAGCAACAGCAACGTTGCATTCCAACCGTGTCCATCAAGTCTCTTTCTCCTTTGAATGTTTTACCTGAAGGATTACATAACAAATATCTCCTTGTTTTTTTTTAATTATTTAAACAGTTCTGTGTCATTTGAGAGCGGGAGCAGTGTTTGACTGCTATTTCTAGCAGCTCGGTTTATCAAAATAGGTTCTCCCGCCTTCTGCTCTGTATTTTGTATGTTTGTTTGGATGTGGGGTTGATCACGGCAAAAGCGCATTCATTTATTGGATTGTTCAGTTGCTTCGTGTATTGATGTTAAACAAGACAGCATAACAGAGAACAAAACACACACACAAACACACACACACACACACACACACACACACATACATTCATGCACACACCCACCACACGCTCACCAATACAAGTAAACATGCACGCACATACACATACACATACATACATACACTCATGCACTCAAAAGCAAACACACACCCACGCACAGATATACTTACCGCACACTCATACACACACACACACAACGCACAAACGTACGCACACACAAACACACACATCAATAACAAACATACATATACAAATACAAACACATGTACACATATACAAATACATGCAGACGTGTAGAGACAGACCCACACACGAAGACACATAAAATGACAGACATTCACAAACGTCGCACATTCAGGCGCAACCTAAATGCCAAAGAAAAAACAGGTGCTTGCGTGATCAGTCAAGTTGCTAAAAATAGCAGCCAAATCCCTTTTGCTCCACACCACCGTTTTATATAAGGACGAAATATGTTAGATAATATAGTAAGACATGATAGGCACGAGTGTGGTATCTGCGATCGTAGGTATAAATAGCAACAATAATTACAAGCGAACAAGGTAACTTCTAAGTGGTCTTGTGGCTTGCTAGAAACAAGAGTCAAAATGACATTAAAATTTGTGTGTTTCTTCTATTATTTGTTTCACTCATTGAACTGCGACACGGCTGGGGCAACGCCTTGAAGGGCTTAGTAAAACAAATTGACTCGAGTAGTTTTTTTTTTTTTTTTTTTTTAAAGCATGTTACTTACTCCGTCGGAATCTGTTGTCGAATCGCAAAGTACGGGGACGTAAACAAACCCACATCGGTTGTCGTGTAGTGGATGGGGACAAACACAACCATAAAGACACACACACACACTACACATAAACACGCACATACTCACACACACACATACACTCACACATATCTATCTATCTATCTATCTATCTATCTATCTATCTACCTACCCGTTTCAAGAGTACCAATGAATTTGAATCAAACTGTTTTGAGCTAGCTTACCAACCACATGGTCCCGGGTTCAGTCCCACTGCGTGGCACCTTGGGCAAGTGTCTTCTACTATAGCCTCGGGCCGACCAAAGCCTTGTGAGTGGATTTGGTAGACGGAAACTGAAAGAAGCCGATCGTATATGTGTATACATATATATGTGTGTGTGTGTATATGTTTGTATGTATGTCCCCCCAACATCG
>NC_142943.1:34954742-34957242 GCF_046866305.1 Octopus bimaculoides | reverse complement strand
TATCTATCTATCTATCTATCTATCTATCTATCTATCTATCTATCTATCTATCTATTTATCTATCTATTTATCTATCTATCTTTCTCTCTCTCTCTCTCTCTCTCTCTCTCTCTCTCTCTCTCTCTATATATATATATATATATATATAGATAGATAGATAGATAGATAGATTTCACTAATGAGAACCTACGAGTACGAGAATTAATTGTTATTTTGATTTATATGTTCCTGCACATAAATCATCTAATGTAAACCGTTAAGGGACGGAAACTTAGGGACGTCATGTCATAAATAGATCCCGAGTGACCCTGTGTCACAGAATAGTAATGTAATCAAAACGGGAGGTAAAATATTCCTCCTCTCATTTTTGTAGGGATTATACTAAACTAGACTATTTAGGGGGCTATACCAAACGTTTATGAGTTCATACTAAACTTGTAAACTTTAAACATGTATAGATCTGATGAATAATCGATAAATATTTGTGATTTAAACAGAGATCGTAAGTAAAGCTTACAAAATAGAATAAGTCTGTGTTTTGTTAAAGGTAAAACTTTTACGGATTAGTCATTTACGAGAAAGCAGTGCACACAATTTTTCTAGCGTTGGGGATTAGTGGTGGGGCAGTAAAGAAAATGTAGGGGTTGTTGTTGGAGTTTGTGTTTCGTTCCTGTTTAACCATATTTGAATGGGCCAGGCATATGGGCCTAAGGTGGTAGAGCTACGATGATTTCTTCATACAGAGTGTCTATATACGATGATGAGAGAAGAGATAATGCAGAGTTCGTTACTTTCTGATTCACCTTCGTATATGTATGTATGTATGCATGTATGTATGTATGTATGTATTTATGTATATAGAGAATTCACAAAAAAACAAAAGACGAAGACAGGTGGTGTAGAAAACAAACAGATGTGTTAGTATAACGCTCGGGAATTGAAAAAGTATGTAACGTTTCAAGCCTACGCTCTTCCTTAGAAAGGAACCTAGAAAGAAACAAGGAGAAAAACAAGGAGAGAAAAAAAATGTGTGTAGTGGCTAGCGATCTATCATGGCGAATGTATGTATGTATGCATGTATGTATGTATGTATGTATGTATGTATGTTTGCATGTATGTATGTGTGTATGTATGTATGCATGTATTTATTCTATCTATGTATGCATGCATATGTATGTATGTATGTATGTATGTATGTACGTATGTGCCGATTCGTATGCATTGTTTTATGTATGTATTCTCATGCGTATAGTTAAATGATAATTTAACTATAATTTAACATATATAATTAAATGATAAACTTCTAGAATGGTAATGCTCACTTTGGCACTATATGGACACAGGGTGAAGGGAATCAGAACAAATACCACGAAGCACTCTGAGAGACGTCCTAACAACTGTGCCAATTCGTTGCAGTCAGAGGGAAGTCTGGGGAACTGGATTCTGGCCCGGATATGAGTAAAAAGAGTAAAGAGTGAAGTCTGCTCCCATTTCATTGGTTTCTATTTCTTTTCTTTCTTTTTTCGAGAGAGAGAGAAAGAAAAATAGAGAGAGAGAAGGAGAGAATGAGAAAGAGAGGAATAGATGGAGGGAGAGAGAGAGAAAGAGAGAGAGAGAAAGAGAGAGAGAGAGAGAGAGAGAGAGAGAGAGAGAGAGAGTAAAATGTGCTTGTAATTTTATGAATTCCATGGCTTCTTTTTTGCTCGTTAAAATAACTAATTTCGGAGATTATCAGCAATTTTTATTGCTGTGGTTAGAGTGACTTTGCACTTGCCTTTGTTGTTGTTGTTGTTGTTGTTGCTGTTGCTGTTGTTATTGTGGCTTACTGCAATTGGTGCGTATAGCAGGTAAATACATATCATAGTGCATTGACGTGCCTGTAGGCCTATAATGCTGCTAAGATGGCTCTGATTACAGACAGAAATAATAATATTACCTATATTTAGGGGATATGCCGAGAGTTTTTGACGCACTTTCTCCTTAGAGGAATCTACTTTACAAATATCAAAGCGAATTTTATTTAAAAGTTTATATAAAGATATGGAGAAAACGTGTGTAGCTTCGACATACACAACTATTGTTACTCATTATTTCTAGTGACGGATTATCTATAAGGATAGACATAGGAATGTCCTAGAATACAGCAACCTTCGGATCTGTTAATATTGATTTCAAATTTTGACACAATCCCAGCGATTTCGAGGGTGTGGTGCTTAAGTCGATTACATCGATCTTAGTTTTCAACTGGTGCTTATTTTATCGACCCTGAAAGGATGAAAGACAAAGCCGACCAAGGTAGAATTTGAACTCAGACCGTAAAGTCGGACGAAATATCGTTAAGTATTTTGAACGGCTTGTTAACAATTCTTGCAGTTCGCCGTCTTCGGATCTGTAAATATTATAAGGACGGTCTCACACTATATATCTATTGACTGAACAATTTTAATTCTTTTTGAAGGAACTAATTCTCTGAGACATTTTCCTAAACATGAATAAGAAA
>NC_142943.1:34947242-34949742 GCF_046866305.1 Octopus bimaculoides | reverse complement strand
GAACGTGAAACTGGAAGATGTGCTGCACTGCATTTTGTCTAGAGTGTGAAAGTGAAACTCGCCACAATTGGATTAAACTGATAGCTAGAAAGAACGATGAGAGTTAAACAGTTAAATAATCTATTAATATAGCACGGGATGCTATATTATATACGACACGATCTGTGTCCTTATATTTTCGAACAAGGGAATCTAGCACCCCCACTCAGCTCAAAACAATATCTGTGTATCGCGCTTTCTGGGTTATTTCCCTTCATCAGCACAGAATAATTGCTCGGCTAGATCGTGTCGTATAGCCAGCTGGAGACGATATCGCCGGGGGCTAAATTACAGCAACATTAGTCCTAAACCAGGACTGCCATTTTATGTTGGCAAACAATCTTTACTACAAAGTACTGTTGCTGAATATCACACGTTGTGAGATTTTAAACATATATATATATATATATATATATATATATATATATATATATATATATATATATATATATATATATATATATATATATATATATATATATATATATAGAGAGAGAGAGAGAGAGAGAGAGAGAGAGAGAGAGAGAGAGATACAGAGGAGAGAGAGATACAGAGGAGAGAGAGAGAGAGAGAGAGAGAGAGAGAGATTTGTACTTATGTATGTATCTGCAGAATTCTTATGGGAAATGATGGAATTCGAAGCTTATAAAACTATAATTAATAACGTGTAAAAGTTGATTTAAAAGTCTTTTGGAAAGATATAATCGAAAGTAGCCGTTGGACAAGCACCTAGGTTTTCTATCCAATGGAATTTTAAAAACCAATATTCTCACGGTGTTAGTCATAGCATTATCTGGTTCGAGTCTTACCATTCTAAGAAAATAATTATTTTTTCATTCTCTCGAACTTTCTAAATTCTAAAAACGCCAAACATATATGTGTGTGTGTGTGTGTGTGTGTGTGTGTGAGTGCGTTTAAGTTTCGCTGAATATGCAGGAGAAATAGAATTTAATACACGAGTATGTACTATTTTGTATAACGTTCTTAATGAGAAATGAGTTATAGCATTGACTCAAGGTCTAAGAGTTTCGTACTGAAAAATTGTTCTCTGCCCTACAGTTTCCATATGCATACATATATACGTATATGCATTTCTATCTATCTATCTATCCATCCATCTATTTATCTATCTATCTATCTATCTATTTACACACACACACACACACGCACACTAACCCACCCACACTCACACATTTATACACACACACTTATACGAATATATGGGACAAACAGTTGAGTCTTAATTATTATAATTGTTAATCT
This sequence comes from Octopus bimaculoides, assembly GCF_046866305.1. Taxonomy (NCBI): domain Eukaryota; kingdom Metazoa; phylum Mollusca; class Cephalopoda; order Octopoda; family Octopodidae; genus Octopus; species Octopus bimaculoides. The sequence goes on along the minus strand of NC_142943.1, from coordinate 34,948,440 downwards.
GACAGTAGAATATTAGTAACGTGATATAATAATGCATCTCCTGCTGGCGTTTCTTTTGTCCATATACTACGCTACATCAAAATCCTATTGACACACTCTATCTGCTCGAGCGTCAGCTAATCTCAAGCCATTTGTATCAATAAATATGTCATTTTTCTACCAATTTTCATTTGAAAGCATAAAGCACACCGCACACCGTGGTTTTTATGACACTCGGAAAACCTTCTCATCCAGCAAGAATCACAGCGAAGCCTGCTCGTTTTCGATATCATTACTGACCGCCTAAAAAATCGAAAAAATAATCACTAGAAATAAAGGAAAAATAAAATAAATATTATACCGGGCGAGTGTCACTGCAACCTCAGTGGACAATACAATGCCAAGATGTAGACTTTATGCCTCATAAACCACATCTCTTTTAATTAAGTCAGACTGTTTCTTTGTTACATGTCTGTCACACCTGTGTAGAATAGTGTCTCGCTTCGTTTGACGATATCAACGTTTCTTTTTTCCGTATTTATTAAACATGTACGAAGCTGAACCAGACTTATAGAAAATCAATTTCTCTTTTTTACCACTTACTGTTACCCTGTATATGAAGCTTGTTGAATTTTTAGATAACGAAATAAAATAAAAATTCAGTCGATTTTGTTGGGCGCTAACCAAGCGAAATTCATTCTTCACAAAGTCAATGAACATTTGTAAAAAATTTAAAGCGAATAAAATAAATTATCGAATTGAAAAGATTATGTAACTCTTAATGGGTGTTTTGAAAATATTTTCCCCCAAAAGATAAAAAAGACCAAAAAATATTAAAACCGCCCCTTTTGCAGCAAATACACAGATACAATGACAGTGAAAGCTTTGTCTTATTGTAGAGTGTGAAGATATTTAACACCTCTTCAAAACTTTGATTTGTAATATTGGACAAAGCTATATTTATTAAATATACTGGAATTGTCAAGCAGAGTCGAATATTGTGACCACAGTATTTTTCTATTTGTCTGGTATTTAATTCCTATCAACCTTGAGAGCAAAATTTATTCTCACTGAATTTGGATTTAAATCTCAAGGAAACACGCGAATTCATTTTATTAAAAGGATGAAAGGTAAAATTGAAATCGGCTGCATTTGAACTCAGAATATAAAGGGCGGATGAAATGCCGCCAAGCATTTTGACTCGACGCACTCAACTCAG
>NC_142943.1:34927242-34932242 GCF_046866305.1 Octopus bimaculoides | reverse complement strand
TAGATGGTGAATATGTTCGGAATAATCATTTAAAGTTGTGTTTGTTACATGTTGTTATTGTTTTAGTTGGATAATTATTTTTTTTAGAAAATGCCGCAATAATCATGCACCAACCCAATATATATATATATAATATTATAATTAAGGCTATCTAAGAGATTACACCATGCTAGAGATAGCAGTCAAAACATGACTCTAAAGGTAAAAAGACAAATAGACAAATAAACTGGCAAAAATTTTTGCTTGTTTATTTGTCTAGTTGTCTTTTCACCTTTTGCTATATGAATATATGAAGTGGTTTTAGAATCAAGTTTTGACTGCTATCTCTAGCATGGTGTTATCTCTTAGGTAGCCATTATTATAATTTTAATAATAATTTAATATCCATAAGGTTTTATTCCAATGCCGGCCACTTGATATTATCGGTATTTTAAATGACGATCTTATCCTTTTTTATATGAAGATTTTTATATATGTGTGTGTGTGTGTGTGTGTGTGCGTCTTTGTGTGTCAGTGAGTGTGTGTGTGTGTGTGTGTGCATGTATATATATATATATATATATATATATATATATATATATATATATATATATATATATATATACATATGTATACATACATATATATATATATATATATATATATATATATATATATTAAGATTGAAGGTAAGTTTTCCTTATTGTAATATCGTCCTCACACTGGTTTACTGCTAGCATACCAACGATATTATACACATATCACCTGTAAAGTATGACTGTTACGTAACTCTTACTTACATGAAACCTGTCAGGACAAAATATTGAATAATTTCTCTGTGTCTATCTAATCTATCTAATTTATTACCTTCATAACAGATCGATTTTGGTTTCTCTCATTGCTGCCCTCCTTTGCATAAACATATACTCAGACATACACATATACGCACGTATATATTTTCTCGGGTATACATCGCACATTACATGTTTTATGAAGAATTTGGTAGAAGATTTTGTAATATGAATTTACTGGGATGATGACACTAGAAAAACCATGAGATGTAGATATTACGTTGCAAATCTACTCTTAGAGAGATTACATAAGCAAAATATGTTGTTAGTAACAAAATAAGTTACGAGCATGATTATGGTAAGTCGCAACATATTTCGTATGAAACTGATAATATATCATATATGTCAATAAAGTTAGTTAAAACAAAAGTTATCAAAAAAAAAACATATTTGTGAGCAAAAGATTATTACTTGCAACTTGAAATTTAATTCAAATCCATGAAATGCGGTTTGTTCTTCATCACTGCTGCCAAAATAATTCTTTATTTCTGTTGTTTGAACGATACACTTGTTCCATAAAGTCGTTACTTCCTTTGTTCTGTCTTTCTCTTCTTGGTCAACTACATAACCAGCCCGCAAAATGAATCCAGATCCATCCAAGTTATTTAATAATCCCGTTCTCCCTGGAAAAGTTTCGCCATCTGAAACTGAATATCATCTTAGGAATTATTTACTAGTTTAGTCATCTTGTCTGTCCTTCCGGACGTTTCAGTGATTTCATGCGAGCACGTCACGTCATCCATCACGGTCTTCCATGTATGTTCTTAATTTCTCAACATTTGCCATTCCACTGTACTGAAGCAGGTTGTCCACATAGGTTAGATGTTTTCTTCTCCTGTTGATTCTCCCTTCAACTGACTGCCATAAGACCAGTTGACACACCGGTCCTTCTGAATACCTGACAATGTCCAGCCATTCTCATTCCTCTCTACCGAATCTTCTCAGCCACTCTGAGTAGATCTTGATAAAGCTGCTCGCTAGTTAAATGCACCCTCCATGTAATATTCCGAGCCATTCTTAACGTTTTCGTGTAACAACCATCTATTTGTTTTTCAAGCCTTTTGGTAAGGCTCCAAATTTCAGCACTGTATAACAGAACTGGCTCTACCGTTGAGACAATCAACCTAATTTACAATTTAGGTGTGCAACTCTAAAACATCAAATTTCATGCAGTTTGTGACATGCACTCCAAGTGAGTGCTTTCCGTACAGCAAAGTCCTTTTCACTACATCCCATATAAGCATCAAGGTACTTGAAGTTAGTACTAAAGCTGTTACAACACATGAGTTTGACGTTTCACACTCAGATCAGTATCTTCTAGTCTGAAAGACGTCGAAGTCATCCATATCTCATTTACTGTCACCAAACTAATGGTCGCGGCAAATACATGAAGCTAGCTTGATATCGCTGCTTGGGCTGTGTCCACTAAGTTCATTTTCTTTTTCACTTTTTCTGCCTTGCGTACACGAAATCAAGTGTCTTAAAACGAAGGACTTTGGTATCGTATTCCGCACTTGGTTTAACCACACTATACTGCCATGTTTATTTACCAAGATAAACATGGCAATCGAACAAAACACCAGGTGATTTCTCTTCTTTCTTTGGTAAAGCTTTCCTCAGAAATATCCCCATATATCTTAAGTTTAGTTCCATCTGTTATAAATAAAATGTCAATATACATTTTCAGGGAAGGTGCTCTACACATTATTTGACTTATTTCATTTGGCGTCAACTGCGCATGTTTGCAATGAGATACTAAAACCTTCCAAGTAGTTCCAACTGTACCATTAAGCTGAGAACCATGTAGCTTGAAAATATGATTGAAAACATTTATCTTCTAAATCACACTGGCATATCTTGGATTTCTTTCAGGGACAAAATCTATTTCTCAATGATGGATCCAGTAACATTAAACGTTGCATTAGGAGATATCAGACACAAAGTTATCACTGCTCCTCTTCTATAACCCAGTCTAATCATTTCTTTTTTTCTATCTCTGGACACAGAGGCGGCTTTCCATTATATCCCCTTTTCTCGATTTTCTAGCAAAGAATTTTCTTGCTTCTTTTAATCTCTCACAACTTTCAATGATACATAAAACTCACTCTTAAAACCCCTGTTGCCATTGGTTGCTGCAAACTCCAATACTGAAACTCTGAAAGCTGCAAGAAACTATGTCCCTTATATTAGTAGTAGCTGTGACGACAATATCTGAATGAGATAAGGTTTTATAGTTTTATACTTACCTTCATAACAAGTTTACGATCAGTTCATCAAACTCTAGTTAAACGTCTCAAAGTTAGCCAAGAAGGTACATATATATATATATATATATATATATATATGTATAAACATAAATATATATATACATATATATATGTATGCGTATATATGTATATATATGTATGTACATATATATATATATATATATATATATATATATATATATATATATATATATATATATATGCATATATGCATATTACATATATGTACATACATATGTATGTACACACATACATATACTCCCTTATTTCTATACGCATATATATACACACGCAGATAGCTCTGCGTATGTGTCCTTCCTGTAATATGGTAAACAACATTTTTGTGTTTATCACCTGAAAGTTCACTGAATTTTTCATGGTGTATAATTATGAAAGACTCTCCGTTACACTTCAGCTAAAATACATGCACCCACGTTTACACATGACTGCGCACGCCCACGCACACATAAACACAATACTCACACAAATACGCACACACACATACATACATACATACGTATATATATATATAAATATATATATATATATATATATATATATATATATATATATATATATATATATATATATATATATATATATATATATATATATATATATATGCGTAGCTAAATATCTATCCATATCTACGTATCTCTCTCTAACTCTCTATCTATCTATCTATTTATCTATCTATCTCTATATATATACACACACACATATGCATGCATATATAAATATATACACACATGTGTGTGTTTGTGTGTGTGTGCATACATATATTAACATACGTACATTCATAAATACTCACATATATATTTACGTATACATTCACTTATGAGTTATTCTATTAGTAGTCTACCTCTCCCTTTTCTCTCTCTCTCTCTATCTCTGTCTACACACACACACACAAACACACACACACACACACACACGCACACACATACTTATTACAAGAATACATATATATATATGCATGAGAAGGCACGTGGCTTCATGATTAGGATATTCGGCACACGATCACAAATCGACGCGTTCTGTCCTTGAGCAAGACACTTTTTTTCACGTTGCTCCAGTCCACTCAGCCTTGACACACTCTGTGTCACGTTGAAACTCCCTGAGAACTACGTTAAGGGTTCACGTGTTTATGGAGTGCTCAGCCACATGCATGTTAATTTCACGAGCAGTCTTTTCCGCTGACGGGATCAAGAGGAGCCCCTCGTCCACGTGATCGACGGAGTGCCAGTACATACGTATGTATGCATGTAGAAAAAATACTAGGCTTAAAAAATAAGTCCATTTGTTCGACTAAAAACTTTTAAGGCAGTGCTCCAGCATGGCCGCAGTTAAATGACCGAAACAAATGAAAGAATAAAAGAATACAGTTCCTAATGATAGTTAGACATAGAAAGGTGGCGAGCTGGCAGAAACGTTAGCACACCGGGCGAAATGCTTAGCGGTATTTCGTCTGCCGTTACGTTCTAAGTTCAAATTCCGCCGAGGTCGACTTTGCCTTTCATCCTTTCAGAGTCGATAAATTAAGTACCAGCCGTATACTTTAGTCGATCTAATCGACTGGCTCCCTCTCACAAAATTTCGGGCATTGTGCCTAGAATAGAAAAGAAACGTTAGTACGCCGTGCGAAATGCTTAATGGTTTTTCGTCTGTCTTTACGTTCTGAGTCCAAATTCCACCGCGGTCGACTTTGCATTTCATCCTTTCAGAGTCGATAAATCAAGTACCAGTTGCGTACTGTGGTCGATCTATTCGACTGGCCCCTTCCACCAAAATCTCGGGCCTTGTGCCTAGAGTAGAAAATAATATTTAGTAATAAAAATATAATTGGATATTTTTACACATCGAATGGTCAGGCGGGTCCACGTGAGCATAAGAGGAATCAAAC
>NC_142943.1:34909742-34922242 GCF_046866305.1 Octopus bimaculoides | reverse complement strand
ACGCACACCACACCAATACCCTCGCATCACACCACGCACACACTACAACTGACCAACTACTAACTCCCTTTCTCCCTTCCCCATTTTCACACTACATACGTCAAGATCACCAGCATTCTACCTCCCACACACAGCCCCTCGTTCCCGATCACCGTTTGTTATCTCCCCCTTCCTTAGCTCTCCTGAAATAAGAATTTCTAACTTCCGGTCAGTCATTTTTATGATCGGCCATTATTATGATTGACCGTTGACTGAACACTATTCAATTTTTTTTCTCCGTGTTTTTCTCCTTGTCTCCGTATTCTTTCTGTTGAAGAGCGTAGCTCGAAACGTCAAAGACTTTCCGTATTCCCGAGCGTCATACTAATATATACTTTTGTTATTTACACCACCTGTCCTCGTCTGTTGTTATTATTTGTATATTCTCCCATATATATATATATATATATATATATATATATATATATATATATATATATATATATATATATATATATATTTCGTATGTGTATTTCGTGTGCAAGATTCTTGATGTGGATACGTGTGTTGAAAGAAATACAATTAAACCTTGGGAGAGGCATTATGCCGGTAATAAACACACGCACTGGTTCAGTCCTTTATTAATTTATATAGTTTCTTGTTAAATTATTTCATTGCACTCTTGCAATCTCTTCAGTAACTTGTCTCTCCACTTCCATTTATTTTGAATATATGATCTGGCGTTGTTTTGGCGTTGTTTCGAAACTGTTTGGTATGAGCATGTGAGTGTGTGCAAGCTCGTATGTGTGCACGCTCATATGTGTGCACGCACTTATGTGTTCGTGCTTATATGTAAGTATGTGCGTCCATATGTGTGTTTGTAACAATTTCGTTTATATCAGATCAGATAGAGACTTTTTAATTAATTTATTTACGTTCATATTCCGCATCATATGTGTGAACAACACATGCAACCACGGGCAATTGTAAGGCCCTCATCTACGTGTATTTGGTGTTTAAAATTGGTTGCGTTTCAGTTATGAGGACCGACTCCTGTATTTGTCGCAAAGATGCGTCACCGGGGTGTCTAGACAGGATTTCTATGTTAATTCTGTCCAGTACACCACCATGTTGTTCTTTGGCATGCTGGTAGAGCACCGAGGTTTGTTTTTGATTATTATAGTCCCTCCAATGTTCGTTTACACGCTCAGCCAAACTTCTTGCCGTCTCACCTATGTATGTGGTGTTTCTGTTTTTACACTCACCATCCATACAGCTTATTTTGTAGACTACATTTCTGGCTTTGCAGTTGGCACCAGGACTATTTTTGCACACAATGCAACTCTCCTCAACACACCTTGTTCTTCTGAAGGGATATGTTTTACATATTATTGATCTAATTGATCTCCCTGGTTTTTCTATAACATTTATCCTCAACTTGGTACTTTTGAGGATCTTTCGAAATCTGCGGGCCAGTTCTCCGTGTGGCGTGGCGTCCACAAACATTACTCCCTGGAACTTGTCGGTATTGTACCACGTGGTCTTTTTGTTTGTTTTGTTACTAATCCTTTGTAGTCTATTCCACTGTTTGTTACGGTATCTAGGTTGTGTTCCATTTGTATCTTTGACAACAATCTCCTCAAATTTCTTGTTAGCTCCTCTGTATACCCGGATTCTATCTTTCTGGCTGTATCCCGAAAATTGCATGCGATGCATGAAGTCTTGAATATGTTTTTGCCCCTCCCATGGACCGCACAGGGGGGATATGTTTTTCATTATTCTAACCAAATCGGCTACTAATATATTGATTTTCACACTGTGTGATAGAGCCGAATTCTTATGGATAACATACTTTGAAGATATAGGTTTCATATAATGTGAGTGGAGGATTTGAACTTTGTCATTAATTGTTTCTAGCCAAAGTTCTGTGTCAAGTACTGGGAGTCTCATGTTTAGGTGTCTTGTTGGGTAATCTATTGTTACTTTGATGCTCTGGTGTATTGTATTAGCTATATTCTGGATGTTTTCCATCACGATCTTCTCGTTCTCTTCAGTCTGAATGTTTGATGGTGTTTTGACTACGATGTTAATGTCATCCACATATCTCCCGTATAGTTTGAGTGTTATTGAGTGTTCTTCGAGAGTTGTTTTCAGCTTTTTGTCCCACCAGGTCATGAATAGGCTTGCCACGTCTCCGGCCACACTGACACCAATAGCCGCTCCCTGGACCTGCATGTATAGTTTTTCATTGAATTTAACTATATGGTTCTGCAGGGTGGTCTTCAGACTTGCACCTACAGCATGTGCAACCATTTTTCGTGTTTGGATATTATCCTCTGGGTCGTGGGTGGGTGTATTCCATCCCTTCCAACGCTCTGCGGTGGTTTTTCTAGCAGCTGATGTGATCGTATGTGGTCTACCTCGTCCTGTCCTGGTGGGGCAGAATCTAGTTAGGTCGTGGTGATCTAAGTATTCATTATTATAAACGAGCTTTAGGAGGAGGCCTAGTTCCCTCGTGTTCACTTCACGGAAGGTTACTTCACTTACCGAAATAATTTCAACACATCTCTCTACGGCAAAGTCAATGTCAATGGATGGATAGAGAGATACTACATCCATACTGCCTATAATACAATCTGTCAGGTCATGGGAGCAGTTACATTCATTGACTCTGCTGAGGAGGTCCTCAGTGCTTTCACAAACATCAGGAGACATCTCGATGTGTGGTCTTAATATCTGTGAGAGGAAGAATGACAGCCTATAATTGCTGGCAATATTGGCACCACAAATCGGTCGACATGGTGGGCCCATGATAGGGTCTGCAATGGGTTTATGGTCTTTTCGTAACCCATAGAGTGTAGGAATGTCGTTGTTGGATGATGCAAAGTTCTGTGCTGTGCGTCTCTTAGGTTGGAGTATGTTACACCACATTCCCATGTGTGCATTGAGAATTTTCTCTACTTTTTCATATTCTTGCGGTGTAACTTCTCTCATATCTTCTATATGTTTTTGCATCGTATGGGTGTAGTTTTGCAGGCTGTCTACCGATATCCTGCCTGATTTGTCTGTAGGGAGGCATACTATTTCATTGTTTCTAACTCTATGTTTTAGTTTTCGTATGCCCATTGCAGCTACTGTACCGAGTTGGTGGGCCTCTGCTTCGTTTTGTGTTGGTGCAGTTGCTATATAACGTGTTAATGTTTTCTTGAGTCTGCTTCTAGCTAAAGAGATCATGGCTTCTGTTTTATCATCTGTGTATGGCGAGATGCATACTCTTTTGTTGAAAGGTAAATCCGTTGGATAGATTCGGGTCATATCATAGGATTTGTCAACCGGGTTATAAAAGAGATTTTTTAAGGTGTTGTTGTTGCCATTGTTGTTATCATTGTATGTGTGGCTGCTGTTGTTGCTGTTGCTGTTGTCATTGTGACGGACGTTGTTGTTGCTGTTGTTCCTGGTGTGTGCGGTGCTGTTCGTGTGGTTGTTGCTATTGCTGTTATCATTGCTGTTGCTGATGGTGGTAGTGTAATCATTATTGTTGGTGGTGGTGGTGGTGGCGGTGTAGTTATTGTTGCCATTTCCATTGTTATTGTTGGTTGCATTGTGAATATTATGCGTATTACTGTCGTGGTGGTTTCTTACAACTGAGTTGTTGTTGTAGTGGTGTCCTAACCTCCATCTAATCTTAGTAAATGTTTTTTCAATCTCAGATAGACAATTGATCTTACTGACCTTGTTATACACTGCATATTTCGGTGGTAATCCTACGGCACACGCTTCATTTTCATCCAGTAGTACTGAGCCATACATTCCAGGTGTGTGACTATTTTCGTTTGCGATGTCATTGTATATCTCCGGTAGTTCGCAGTCCGACATCAGAATCCCGTTGATGTTATTTGGGTATTTGTCTTTGTTTCCTGTGTGTTGAGGTTGTTGTTGTCTCATCCATTTCAATTTGTTGCTGAAGTGTTTGTTACAGGCTCGGTTTATATAGTTATATTCCTGATGGATGATATCTGCGAGTTTTAACTCCTCATACGGTGTTATCATGTTCTTGAGGTTTTGTTGTAAGAACCTTTTTCTCTTTTGGTACTGGCTAATTTCTTTGTATATTCTCTTTTTGATGTTGACCAGTAGTGTGTGTCTTAGTCTGCCTGCTTGGCCCTCTGTGAGCCTCAGTCTTCTTACAGCTGAGTTGATGGCATTCGTGTATAACTTGGAAGTGATGCATTTTTTAATAAAGTAGAGCTGTCTGGTTGTTATTTTGATTTTTAGACAGCAGAACACAGTGTCTTTCAACGTCTTGCTAGCTTGGCTGGAGCTTATCATATTTCGTATGTGTATTTCGTGTGCAAGATTCTTGATGTGGATACGTGTGTTGAAAGAAATACAATTAAACCTTGGGAGAGGCATTATGCCGGTAATAAACACACGCACTGGTTCAGTCCTTTATTAATTTATATAGTTTTTTGTTAAATTATTTCATTGCACTCTTGCAATCTCTTCAGTAACTTGTCTCTCCACTTCCATTTGCGGTCCATGGGAGGGGCAAAAACATATTCAAGACTTCATGCATCGCATGCAATTTTCGGGATACAGCCAGAAAGATAGAATCCGGGTATACAGAGGAGCTAACAAGAAATTTGAGGAGATTGTTGTCAAAGATACAAATGGAACACAACCTAGATACCGTAACAAACAGTGGAATAGACTACAAAGGATTAGTAACAAAACAAACAAAAAGACCACGTGGTACAATACCGACAAGTTCCAGGGAGTAATGTTTGTGGACGCCACGCCACACGGAGAACTGGCCCGCAGATTTCGAAAGATCCTCAAAAGTACCAAGTTGAGGATAAATGTTATAGAAAAACCAGGGAGATCAATTAGATCAATAATATGTAAAACATATCCCTTCAGAAGAACAAGGTGTGTTGAGGAGAGTTGCATTGTGTGCAAAAATAGTCCTGGTGCCAACTGCAAAGCCAGAAATGTAGTCTACAAAATAAGCTGTATGGATGGTGAGTGTAAAAACAGAAACACCACATACATAGGTGAGACGGCAAGAAGTTTGGCTGAGCGTGTAAACGAACATTGGAGGGACTATAATAATCAAAAACAAACCTCGGTGCTCTACCAGCATGCCAAAGAACAACATGGTGGTGTACTGGACAGAATTAACATAGAAATCCTGTCTAGACACCCCGGTGACGCATCTTTGCGACAAATACAGGAGTCGGTCCTCATAACTGAAACGCAACCAATTTTAAACACCAAATACACGTAGATGAGGGCCTTACAATTGCCCGTGGTTGCATGTGTTGTTCACACATATGATGCGGAATATGAACGTAAATAAATTAATTAAAAAGTCTCTATCTGATCTGATATAAACGAAATTGTTACAAACACACATATGGACGCACATACTTACATATAAGCACGAACACATAAGTGCGTGCACACATATGAGCGTGCACACATACGAGCTTGCACACACTCACATGCTCATACCAAACAGTTTCGAAACAACGCCAAAACAACGCCAGATCATATATTCAAAATAAATGGAAGTGGAGAGACAAGTTACTGAAGAGATTGCAAGAGTGCAATGAAATAATTTAACAAAAAACTATATAAATTAATAAAGGACTGAACCAGTGCGTGTGTTTATTACCGGCATAATGCCTCTCTCAAGGTTTAATTGTATATATATATATATATATATATATATATATATATATATATATATATATATATATGTCGATAAGTAGATAAATAGATAGATAGATAAATAGGTAAGTGTTTGTGTATGTTTGTGTGTGTGTGTGTGTGAGTACGTGCGTGTGTCTGTGTGTGTGAGTGTTTGTGTGTGTGCATTTATAGTTTTAGATACGAAACCCTACCATTTCAGTGTAAAGATAAGTCCATTACAGACGCTGCAAATCTCTTCGTATTTCACCACGTTTTATGAAGACACCGATTCATATTAGATGCTTCATTGGTTTTTTTTGGCATCCTTTTCTTTATTCCTATTTCTAATTCCAAGTAATCCATTAAGGATAGTATAAACAAGGATTGGTACTTTAATTAGTAAGTTAATGATTCAGAAAAAAAAAAGAAACAGTCGAACAAAACAAATAAATTATAACAGAAAGTAAAAATGATACACATAAATAATGTGTAAACTTCGCTTCGCTGATCACTGAAAACACATTTGGTCGTGCACAAAATATATCAATCTAACTTTGGGATCGTTGCTTATTAATGTGAACTCGAATCTGGTGCAAGCGTTTCGGCGAGAGCAATGGTCACATGGTCCTTCAGCGCATTTCTCCTAGTTTGTCATAGAACTCTTTAAAGTGGTTAGGGTGCTACCCTCTGTCCAAGTGTGACAAAAGGTAATGAACATTTTAATACATCGATACTGTATCACTACATACAATAATATATTTTGTGGCTGTGTGCGGAGGATATGTAAGACATGAATAATATGTGTGTGTATATATGTATAGATGCAAGCATACGTAAATACATACTCATTTAGGGACAGCGTATTTATTTCGTTATGCGACCATAATACAAAGTATTAAACGTTTTTTCTAAGTCTACTATGTTAGTAGTATTATTACTGTGTTAGTAATGATATTACATCACTTGGTAACAAATCAGTGCTGGTTATGATTTCGATCGAGAATCCAAAGAGATAACCCTAGCACACCTTTTTGTTGGTAGTTTCTCAAAGCCGTGAAAGATGATTCCGCAAATTCTTGCCGAATAGCCTGCATAGATGAATTGCTTATAGTGGTCAAAAGTTTATGCTGTACATGAGCTTATTCTCTCCTTCTAATCGACATTGCCTGTACAGGTGCAAGATGTGCCACACGTCAGATGTCGAGCAAGCGACGGAAGGTGTTTTCCACAAGAATACAACTCACCGCCCGGTTCGGAAATCGAAATCACGACCTCGCGACCGCAAGTGCTATACCTTAACTGGTAGACTACCTGCGATCGCACACACACACACACACACACACACACACACACACACACACATACATACATACATACATACATATATATATATATATATATATATATATATATATATATATATATATATATATACATATACATCTATACATACATGCATATATACATTCATACATACATTACATGCATACATTCATACAAACATACACACATACATATATACATACTTGCATGCATGCATACATGCATGCATACATACAGGTATATATATATATATATATATATATATATATATATATATACCTATATACATATATACGTATGTGCAAACATACATACACAGGTATGTACTAGGAAGCGTAGATACTTACATTGACTATTTATACGTACGTTTGTATGCATGAATGGACACACAGACACACATTCTACCAAGAAAATCCCTTTCAATGCAATATTAATAATAAAAACATGAACAAAGAAAACAAAGCAACAACAACAACAACAATAATGATTATAATAATAATAATAATAATAATAATAATAATAATAATAATAATAATAATAATAATAATAATAATAATAATAAGGCTGAATAACAGGAATAGCACCGGGCTGAATAACAACATGGATGTGCTACACCGGGCTCCCTATACAAAAACATATCTAATCCAATAACATCGATGGAATTAGCCAAAAGAACCGGTGGAAGATTTGAAGGAAGCGGTCTTTTAACGAAGATAATTTTTTTAAGAATATTTTTTATTCTTAAAAAATGAAATTTCACTGCAATACAATGCACAGGACCTCCTATGCACGATGTCTCAATGAAACACGTGCGATCACACACGCAAAACCAACACCGGAAAGTTTACAAACTATATAAAAAAAAAGAAATGGAACAAAATAGTAAGTACATATATTGAATAATTACGCATACACTTGAACGTGTACACAATGATATATACGTTTTGATACCCATAGAACTACACATGCATCTTAATGTTTACAGAACTACGTAAAAATCACAGGACACACTTACGGATACGAAAACACATATCACAAACGAAGCAAAACCAAAACTTTTTTTTCTTTCTTCTTTGTTTATTTTCATTTTGTGAACAAATACAGACAGTGAACCATTCATAAGTTTAAAACGCCACACACACACAAAAATACACTATGCCTGGAGATAAATCTATCAACAAAAAAAATACAGATGAATACCGATCTGCTAGCCTTAAAAAACTACGCTACGAGCAATGTTTACATGCTGAGAACTCGGTGACGGTGTTGTCTCAAAAAACTGACCCTAAACAGACAAATCCGTCCCCGAATGTCAACGCCAAAGCTCGTCATGCCTCAATGATAACAAGGCAGATCACAAACCAGAGTGGTTATCGACCGAATCACAAAGGGCCACTCACTCGAAATAGATCTGCTAGCCTTAAGAAGCTACGTCACGAAAGCTCGGAGACGGTGTTGTCTCAAAAAACTTACCCTAAACAGACAGATCCGTCCCCTAGCGTCAACGTCGAAGCTTGTTATGCCTCACTGGTAATAAAACAAAATATAAACCGCAATGGTCATAGACCGGATTATAAAGGACCACTTACTCGGATAATGAACCAGATCCGAGACGAGAAATCTGCTACTGGTTCAAATCTTCCCGACACACAGGAGCTGGAAGTACCCCACAACCGGAATATTCCAACAGATGGCCATCCATGCTCGTCATCAAATAACCAAAAGAAAAAGAATGAAAAATGGTCTAGGGAAGATAATAAAGAAGTTCTTAGAGCCTTCTACCGTGCCATATATTTCCCTACAGATAAATCTAATACTGTACAAACCTACTTAAACTGGAGACAGAAACACCTTGCAGTAAGACCCTACATAGACAGTAATAAACTTGCCAACGTCAGAAGAAACATTATAAAAAAAAAATTACTAACTGAAGTAGAGATTGACCAAATTAAGCAAGCAGTAAAGGATAAAAAGAATGAAACTGCAGCTAAAGAAGATACTACAGAGGAAATAATTATAAACCAGCCCAAGGCTGATGAAAATACAGTAATAATTGAAAGAGTTAAGGTAACTGATAGGCAAAATAAAATACTCTCTGAACCAACCATAAACACTAAGGCAGGTGAAAATCAAATAGATGAAGGAAGTCATACAGAAATCGACGCAACAGAACTACATGATCTAAAAAATCAAATCATGATTGAATGGCTGAAAATTAAAGAAACTAGTATGAATGAACGCGACACTCTCCCCAAAATTCGCAATTCTAACCAAAACCTGAAAATAATTGGTAAAATCCGCCTTGCACTTAAGGATATAATTTCAGCTAATGATGTTGATATTACAGATCTCAACCACCTGTACTATGCATCCGCAAGAATCTCAACGATTCTATGTGGTGAAAAGATTAGAAAAAGACAACACTCCCACAAAAAGCCTTCTTGGCAAGAACGCATTCAACACCAAATTAAGCTGCTTAGATCTGACATAGAATGTTTGAAAAACCTTAAATTTGACAAGAGTATCAAACCTACAAAGACCCAAAAACTAAAGAAAAAATATAACATGAAAACCATAGTTGACATTGATGCCACCATAGAAACCATCAAGCAAAAGGTATGTGCTAAAGCTGCCCGCATAGCAAGGTATGATAAGCGTGTTAAATTCTTCCGAGATAATAACATGTTCAAAAATAACCCCAAAAATTTCTACAGGAAGATAGGGAAAACACCAGTAACAATAAAGTCTGTCCCATCAAAAGAAGAAGTGCAAGAATTTTGGAATAAAATCTGGGCAGAAGATAAAACACACAATGAAAAGGCCCCTTGGATTGATAGAATAGCTACAGACCTAGACTCCTTAGAGGAGCAAAAGTGGGAGGGGGTCAGGGTAGAAGATATAAGATCTGCTCTCAGGAGGTCAAGCAAATGGAAGTCTCCAGGAAAGGATAAAATTCCTAACTTCTGGTTGAATGCCTTCCCAGAAAGCCATGAACTGCTAACAAAACTTTACAACGATGTTTTGCAAAATCCTAGTTTGATGCCCTCTTGGCTAGTTAATGGTTTAACATTCCTGCTTCCAAAAAATGAGGAAACAAACGAACCAAAAAATTATCGCCCCATAACCTGCTTAACAACAATGTATAAGACGCTAACATCTGTCCTAACCGAGTACACCTATAGTTTTTTAATAGAAAGTAGCATATTCCCTAATGAGCAAAAGGGATGTAAACGTGGATCTTATGGTTGTAAAGATCAGCTACTCATCAATAAGATGATCTTAGAAGATTGTCACAAGCGACACAAAAACTTGTCAATAGCCTGGATAGACTATAAAAAGGCCTTTGATAGCCTACCACATAGCTGGATTAGGAAATGTCTGGAAATGTATAAAATAGCTCCTACTCTGCGAAACTTTTTATCTGTAAGTATGAGATCATGGAGAACCACACTGATGTTGAACAATGACAATGAATCTCTAAATGCTGGAGATGTAAGAATTTCATGTGGCATTTTCCAGGGTGACTCACTATCACCACTCCTCTTCTGTCTAGCCCTAATACCGCTCTCAAAATTGCTCAATGATGCACAGTATGGTTATAAAATATTTGATAAAAATATAAATCATCTCATTTACATGGATGATTTAAAGCTCTTTGCAAAAAATGACCAACAACTCAAAGGCCTACTAGCGATTGTTAAACAATTCAGTGATGACATCAGGATGCAATTTGGCCTTGATAAATGTGCAAAAGCTATCTTTATCAAAGGAAAAATGACAAATACATCTAATGTGAACCTTGACCAGCAAAATGTCATAAAAGAGTTAGAACCAGCGGAGAGCTACAAATACCTAGGGGTAATTGAAGGGGACAATATCAAGCACTCAGTGATGAGGGAAAGGATCAGAAGAGAATGTTATCGCAGGGTGAGAGCAATACTGAAGACAGAGCTGAACGCGAGAAACAGGATCGAAGCGATCAATGCTCTAGCCATACCAGTCGTGACTTACAGTTTCAACATCGTTAACTGGTCAATTACTGAAATATGTAATGTTGACAGAAAGATACGAAAACTGTTGACAATGCATAGAATGCACCACCCTAAGGCAGATATAGAACGTCTTTATCTGCCAAGAAAAGAGGGAGGTCGAGGACTACTACAGCTGGCATTATCAATGAAGGTAGCCACAATTGGCCTAGACACCTATATGAAAAACTCTGAGGACTGGATGCTAAAACTTGTCTTAAAATATGAAAGCAAGAAAGCATCTTACTCAGTAACAAAACAGGCAAAGGAATATCTAAGTGAATTCCAATTGCAACAAATTCAAGAATTAGACGAACTAGAAACACCTACAGAAAAAGCTAAGCGCTTGAAAACCCGTGCTAAAATTGCTGCCTTAGCTATTATGACTGAAAAATGGCATGGAAAACCTCTCAATGGCAAATACCCAAAGAGAGCGAATAATGCAGATATTGACAAAGCCCTTACCCACCAATGGTTAATGGCCTCTGGATTGAAATCAGAAACAGAGGGGTTTATCATAGCAGCCCAAGATCAATGCCTACCTACAAAGAACTACCAGGCCAACATATTAAAGAACGGCAGCTCCCCATTATGTCGTATATGCCAACAACAAAATGAGACCATCGATCATGTTGTCTCCATGTGCAGTCTGCTTGCGCCTACAGAGTATCTCAACAGGCATGATAGAGCTGCACAATATATTCACTGGGTAATATGCAAAAACCTGGACTTGCCCCATGATAAAAACTGGTGGGAACACAAACCACCCCCAGTACTTGAAAATGATCACATTGCACTCCTCTGGAACTTCACCATTCAAACTGACAGAAAGATAGACGCAAATAGGCCAGACATCATACTGAAAGACTTCAGACAAAAATCATGCCTCCTCATTGATATGACTGTCCCAATTGATATAAACGTATCTGTCAAGACCTACCAAAAACTGAGCAAATATAAAGATCTTGAAATAGAAATTAGCAAAATGTGGAATCTGAAGACGAAAACAATACCTATTGTCATAGGTGCCCTGGGAATGACAGCGAAACGGGCTGATTACTACCTAGCTCAGATACCAGGAAACCCCAAAATGGCTGAAGTCCAAAAGATAGTGCTCATGGGAACTGCCCATATCCTACGTAAAATACTGTCTATGTGATCTCAAATTTTAAAGCAAACATAATTTTCTTATGGTTTCTTAAACATTCACTTGAACAAAACTGTACAAATCCAAATATATGGTACCCTAGGCATAACACCTACATGAACTTCTAACTTGTTGTCTCTTGAGGTCTCTGGGTGAGACTTGGATCCAACTTGTACAAATGCAAAACAAAAGTCAAACATAAAATAATAATAATAATAATAATAATAATAATAATGATGATGATGATGATGATGATGATAACAGCAGCAACAACAACAAGGCTACATATAATTACCATTGTCCTGATTATAACATAATGACTACATCGT
>NC_142943.1:34874742-34887242 GCF_046866305.1 Octopus bimaculoides | reverse complement strand
TTGTTACAGTGTTATTACAGGGAGTCTCTTACAATATGTGGCACTTGGTGAAGAATGGAGTTTGATTTAGCAACCCTCATTTGCACCTCCTGCCGCGAGGTAGGTTCATCTGGGACTCTCGATAGGAAGAGGTCCAACTTTGATTTAAAAACTCCTACATCTACTTTGTGCAGATTCCTCAGGCTCTTTGGGAGAATATTAAAAAGCTGTGGGCCCCTGAATCCTAAGCTGTTGCAGTAACTGGTCCTGAAGCGCGATGGCATTGCTGGGATCTTTGGCACTATGCAGTGTCGTCCCGTTCTGGCATTGGTGTCGCTTTCAATGCCAAAATTTGGCACAATTCCTTCCAGGATCTTCCAGATGTATATTACTGCATACCTCTCCCGCCTTCTCTCCAGGGAGTAGAGTCTTAGCTGTTTCAGCCTTTCCCAGTAGCTCAGCAGTTGCAAAGAGACGATCTTCTTTGTGAATCTCCTCTGGATTGCTTCAAGGTCTGCTGTTAATTTCAGACTGGTGGGTGACCACAGCTGTGAGCAGTAATCCAGGCGGCTGAGGACGAATGTCCTCCAGAGTATCATCATGGTTTCCTTATCTCTGGTTCTGAATGTTCTCAGGATCCATCCAGCCAATCGTCTGCACTTTGTTGCCATTCTGGTAATGTGCACTTGGAAAGAGGTATCATCACTCATGTCGATATCCAGGTCTTTCACTGATTTAGGCTCTGGGATTGAAATTCCCTGTGGACCAGTGTACTCTGTAAGTTTAATATTCAGTTTTGGACGTTGTTAGCGCAGGGCTTGGAATTTTTCAGCATTAAACTGCATATTATTGTCCTCAGCCCATCTGTAAACTGAGTCCAATTCCTGCTGCAGGTGTGCAACATCACTGGAGTTCTGTATTTTCTGCGAGACTTTTGTATCGTCTGCGTAGCTTGCAAGAGTGGCTATCCGGGCACTTGAAGGCATATCTGAGAGAGCGACTATAAAAAGCAATGGTCCCAAAACAGTGCCCTGTGGAACACCGCTCTTTATTTGTGTTCTCATAGAGGTGGCTCCATTAGCCACTACTGCCTGACTTCTATCTTTCAGAAAGTCATGTAACCACTCTCCAAGTTTTCCAGCTATGCGAAGATCACGCAGTTTGTGGCATATCACACCATGATCCACTTTGTCAAAAGCTTTTGCAAAATCAAGGTATATTACGTCCACATTTGAGTTGTTGAGTAACTGCCTCAACACCCAGTCGTAATGTTGTAAGAGCTGGGTCAGGCAGCTTCTACCTGGTCGAAAGCCATGTTGGGTATCACTCAGCAATTTATTTTCTTCAAGGAATGCGATCAGTTTTCCTCTGATTATCCTTTCCATGACTTTGCTGATGTGTGAAGTCAGAGAGATAGGCCTATAGTTTTTGGCATCTGCTCTGCTTCCCCCTTTATGGATTGGGCATATTATTCCCTCCTTCAGCTTGCTTGGCAGTCTTCCGTTTGCGAGAAAGCTCTGGAAGAGGATCTGGAGGGGTTTTGCCAGGGCATGCTTACACGATTTAAGGAGGATTGCTGGGAAACCATCAGGGCCAGCAGTTGAGTTTGTGTCCACTTCATGTATAGCTAGTAGTACATCTTCTTCGCTAATGTTGATGTATTCCATCGTAACTGCCTCCCTGGTAGCAAACAAGTCCACTGGTTTGTTCACTTGTCTGTGCTCCAATGGAGTGGTGAAGACACTTTTGAATTGCTCATTCAGTACCTCACTGATCCTAGTTGGACTGTCTGTGAGGGAGCCATCCTTTTCGAAGAGGGGTCCAATCTTGCAGCGTACTGAGGCTGTTTCTTTTGCGTAATCAAAGAAGGCCTTATATATATTTATGTATACACATACATATAAGATAGGAGATATAGTTATATTATACATATATATATACGTATATGAATTTGAACATATGTGTGAGCGTGTATGTGTTTGTTAGTATCTGTAAACATGTACGTCAGACCAGTATATATGTATTTGAATCATAATTAGAACTCTGCATCATACTCCTCTGTGTATAGAAAAAAACTTTTCGAATTGTTTACGTTTGTTGAATTTTTAACGTTGTTACTCTGCTGGTATCTATCACCAAATCAACAAAAGTCGAAGAAGCACTGAGACTGAAAAGTTGCAACATTGACCATCCATAACTTTGTTTCATAAATCGTGTATCTACAACGATATTATCGAACATGTTCCCCGTCCGATTAGTTTAAACAAAAAAGACGCTGACGTGTGATTTTGGACGGAGTTGGCTGCTGTTACTAGTATTTCGTGCAATCACAGATATTCCTCATTGGATTGCCAATTGTTATGTTGTTTACATTGGTGAAATTCACCTTTGTATAGTCTTGAATATAAGCTAAAGTTCAACTCGGCCATTGAATACTCACAAGAACATAATGACGGCAAAATGATAGAAAATATGTTATCTCGGGTCATTGTTTGATGCCATATCGACTCAGTCATTTGCCCTGCATAGTAAGAAAATAATGTAGACAGTTAAAATCGATTATTTATCCACCCTACAAACACTGTTCGTTCTTGTGTATTTGTTAAAAATCAATCAGAACAATTGATATTTTATAAAGTTTCACCAAGATAAACATACGTGCTACCAAAAAGAAAAAAACGATGGGTTTCAGGACGTCGAAGGTGGTAGCCATAGAAACTTACAGATAAAATATATACATGTATGATGTACTCATTAAAAACAAGAAAAAATATATTTACTGATTTTAGACTGTTGCTTTTTAATAGACTGTTTTACTTGTCAGAAATCTATACCGTAAATTACATTGGAACATGATGTCCTGGTGTTGATACTTTTCTCATTGTTGCTGTTGCTCTTCTTGTGTATATCTGGCCCAATGTTAGCCGCGATCCTAGAAACCCAAGAATAACGCATTACTGATCAATGGGTCCTGTCCTTTATGTTTTGAAGAAAAAGGGAGTGAACGCTCTCAGCAGAATCACTAATCCAGGACCACATTATCTAAACTCTTTGTATTTTTTTTTTCTGAAAGACTCCGAAAATATTTTGGAAAAAAACCCCAAAAAACTGATCTGATAGGTTTTGATCTAGGTCTAACAGGTTAATCGACTGGAGTTATTAGCACACTCTCCAGGAAATATTGGTATTATTCTGAAGAGGGTGTTTTTGTAAGTGCAAGCGTTACAACGTCTCTCACCTCCCAGTCTGAAAGACGTCAACTTAAATGTAATTACAGGTAAACATCGAGCATTTGTTTATAGCATATAGAGAGTCTCTTCTATATCAGAGTTGGTATGTTTTTGTTTTTCTTATTTTTCCTTTTTTTTTTTACATACCAATGCAGTATTATCGACAAAAAGACACCCCCACCACCACACACGCACCACAATCCAAATTTTGACTTCTTCGTTCCAACAATCATTAATATGTAATTCGAGCTCATCTCTAGATTTAACGACTCCGAAAGACATGATATTACGTAGATGTCATGGCCGCCTTTTGTAGATGTCAATAACCTACGTTATTTCTGAGGATTATAAGAAATTTATCATTACGTTTTGAAAGTGTGATCTCGAATATATTTGCACTTCTATACACACAGCTAAATGGGGGTATACATACGAAAACAAACATATACGCTTACTAACATGTATACACTCAGATCCACATATAAACTCACACACATAAACAGACCTATATATGAGTGTATGTGTATATTTAATACTGCAAATGTGGTACGCTTTACTATGTTATAAATGAAATTTAAACATCCTTGTACAGATTATGAGATTTAACTTTATTTAAACATAATATGCTCCCGTAATATTTTCTTTCATTTTTACCACTGCAATATTAATTTAGATATGTAGGCAGTGAGCTGGCATAATCTTTAGCACACCAGGTTAAGCGTTATTTCGTCCCTCTTTACGTTTTTAGTTCAAGTTCCGTCAAAAACGGACTTAGCTTTTCATTCTTTCAGGTTCGATGAAATAAATATCAATTGAACACTGGGGTCGATCTAATCGACTTATTCTTTCCTCTGAAATTGCTGGCCTTGTGCCAAAATTTGAAACGAAAATTAATTTTGATATTCTTATTTTTAAAACGCCACTTCGTCATTTTAGACGAAATATTGCTAAAATATTTCGGCTCCAGCCAATGTTTTGTCTCGAAAACCTTGAAAGTTGGTAATCAGTTGGGAAAACGTGTAGTGAGTATGGTGTGTGCTTCAGTTTCATGGTATATAACTATTAATTAATTTGTCAATTATTTGATCAAACATTGGTAAACACAGGACTTAGTGCATCTTAATTAATCTGTTGTTGCCTATTCTAATTTCTTGACAAAAAGTGTTTGTAAGATTTGGTTTTCTTTCTTCATAAAAAAGCAGATTTTCAGTAATGCAAATAAACTTAGTGCTTCCAAAACCATTTCTCCATTTCTGCATGCATTGATTAATCTGGAAAATGTTGAATAGAATCTCCAGTATCTAAATGTAGCTCGAGTAATTTATCATTATTAAACAATGTCTATATTTCTCATAAAAATGCACTGAAAAAAATCTAGTAAAAAAATGAGGTGAAAAAATCTAATAGCTATACCTGGTTAACACTTCTAGGATGCACAACGTCTGATGTTCAATCAATTTGTGTGGGACACATTTGTCCAACTTCTTGACTTTTCTTATGGCGTATAATTTCAAGTGCTTCGCTATGAGCCCACAAAAAAATCGTAATATGAATACACAAGTCCAGGCGTAATTGCAATCCTGGAGTCACAATCTGAGCAGGAACTAGAATTTTATACCGGTAATGATTCATCGTTTTGTGAGCATATTATCAGCATGACAATGTACAGGTGACATTACGGGTTTGACTTTAAGATTTTTCAGAATAAATAATTAAAAAAACAAAACAGAAAAAGGAAAAAAAAAAAGGTAAGAAAGAAAGATTGTTCTTTTGGAGTTTAATTGTTTTCATTTACCTGAAATGCTGCTTTCCCATAGCGTCAAACAAACTAAAGGAATTGACTCGGAACAACAAATAAGCAGCTGAGAATTACTAAAAGATTGAGGATAAACTCTCAAGAGTGATAGATGTTCGACAATATAGAAGACCGCAGAAAGTTTATCACCTAACGTTGAGATTTAGACATATACTATTTACCGGCCTCTGAATAATGCCAAAGTTACACAGCAATCAAAAAAAGGTTTCAAAGGGCCACATTTCAGTGACTTCTGAGAAAAAAGAGAAAAAAAACAAACTTAAAATCTAACAAACATATGTAAAGAGATGAGCAAATGCAAACTTATATCTACGATATCAGAAAAAGGCAAGCTAATGAAAGAACTCATATTAGGACGGCACTGATCGGCTGCAATATTTGCCAAAACTACTTAGACTTAGAGAGGGTAGAGTATGAAAGTAGAATGTTACAAACTATCAAACATAACAATGGCGATGTCAGTACAGATGAAATCTCTAGCTGAAGCAAGTAATCATAAAAGTGCACACACACACAAACACACACACACATATATATGTATATAGTGTATGATGGTTCTTCCGTGGTTTAATGATCCTGATGCTCCTTAGGCGCAATTGTTTGACCAAATATGTTGGGTAGCCATTCAACGTTAGTTCTCTGAGGAACTGTTTGGCTTCCTCGGTTACATCGCTGGTACTTAATTTATCGACCCCGAAAGGATGAAAGGCAAAGTCGACCTCGGCGGAATTTGAAAACGTAAAGGCAGACGAAATGCCACTAAGCATTTCACCGGGTGTGCGAACGTTTCTTCCAGCTCACCGCCTTATATGGATATATTATATTGGATATATTCTTTTATTCTTTTCTATTATTATTTTATGTGAGCGTCGAGTTGGCAGATTCGTTAACACGTCGGGCAAAACGTTTTGCTGTATTTCGTCCGTCTTTATGTTCTGAGTTCAAATTCCGTTGAGGTCGACTTTGCCTTTCATCCTTTCGGGGTCGGTAAATTAAGTTCCAGCTGCGTACAGGGGTCGATATAATCGACTGGCCACCTCCTCCCAAATTTCGGGCCTTGTGCCTAGAGTAGAAAAGACTATTCTTTTACTTGTTTCAGTCATGTGA
Organism: Octopus bimaculoides; assembly: GCF_046866305.1. Classification (NCBI taxonomy): domain Eukaryota; kingdom Metazoa; phylum Mollusca; class Cephalopoda; order Octopoda; family Octopodidae; genus Octopus; species Octopus bimaculoides. Next base: position 34,881,110 of record NC_142943.1, on the reverse strand, counting down.
CTGCGGCCATGCTGGAGCACCACCCCATGTCAAACAAATCGATCCCAGGAATTATTCGTTGACAGCCTAGTACTTGCTCTATCAGGGCTTTTAATAAACATCGGTTGTGAAGTGACGGTGGTGGTGGGAAACAGACAGACACACACACACACACACACACACACAAACAAACAAACACACACACACACACACGCACACACACACACACACACATATATATATATATATATATATACGACGTGTTTCTTTTAGCTTCCGTCTACCAAATCTACTGACAAGGTTTTGGTTAACCCCAGGCTATAGTAGAAGACACTTGCCTAAGGTGTCACGCAGTGGAATTGAACCCGGAACTATATGATTGGGAAGCAAGCTTAACATGTGGTCACGCCTGCACCGTATACATATAGAGAGGGAGCGAGAGAGAGAGAAAGAGAATGACAGAGAAAGAAAAAGTGGAGAGGGGGAGCAGTGTATATATATATACACATACACGCACGCACATATATAGATTCAAGTTGATAAATTCAAACGTGTGTATGTATATATGCACGTATGTTAGTGTATATATTTGTTAGTATGTATATTACTATGTATGTGTGTGTGTGTCAGTGTGTGTGAGTGCGCGCCTTAGCCTGTGTATTTGTATGAATGTGTGCAGGCCCGTACTATTAACGGTAGATTTATTAAACGTTAAGTATGTGAATGTTATCAGTACCCCTTTAAGTGGAAATGGGGAACAATACATAATGGCCAGGCAATTTTTATAAACACTGCGTGAGTTATTTCCCTTCAGTAGCAAACCATCATTCAGTAGTCCAAGTAATGTTGTTGGGGCTTCGGAGAACATATCAGATATTTTGTACACACACGCACTGAGATGCTCTCAGTCAAGCATGCTTACACGAAGATTTCGCTCTAATCCCTACCACTTATACTTTCATACTCACACACGCATATGCACAAACTCAAATACACATGAACACACACATACACGCACACACACGTACACATACAAACGCATATACATTTGCATACACGCATAAAAAAGATGCATTAACTTCGGCAATACTCTACATTATCATCATTGCTAGCAGTTGTGTGTCTCTGTTTATAACATATCTATCTATCTATTCATCTATCTATCTATCAATCTATCTATCTATCTATCTATCTATCTATCTATCTACACACACACAAACACACACACAAACACACAGACACATACACACACACACACACACACAGACACACACACACAGACACACACACACACACACACACACACACATATATATATATATACGTGTCTGAAGGCGCAGGAGTGGCTGTGTGGTAAGAAGTTCCGAGTTCAGTCCCACTGCGTGGCACCTTGGGCATGTGTCTTCTACTATAGCCGCCGGCCGACCAGAGCCTTGTGAGTGGATTTGGTAGACAGAAACTGAAAGAAGCCCGTCGTATATATATATATATATATATATATATATATATATATATATATATACTATTATTTCTCCACGTGCGGTTAACACAACCCCACTATTTACTGACTTATATATATATATATATATATATATATATATATATATATATGTATATATATATATATATGTATATATATATATATATATATATATATATATATATATATATATATATATATATATATATATATATATATGTATATATATATATATATATATATATATATATATATATATATATATATATATATATATATATATGTATATATATATAGGTGGGGGGAGGTTGAGTGTGTGCGTGCATGTACGTATTTGTGTGTCCGTGTTTGTACATGCACCATCGCTTATTTGTTTACATCCCCAAAATGCACCGATGCTTATTTGTTTACATCCCCAAAACTTAACGGCTCGGCAAAGGAGATCGATAGAATAAGTACTAGGCTTACAAAAAATATATATTTGACAACCGGTGCTGGTGTGTTTACGTCCCTGTTACCTTGTGGTTCGGCAAAAGAGAAGATAGAATGAGTGCTAGGCTTTCAAAACGATTCAAGGCGGTGCCCCAGGATGTCCTCCGCTCACGATACGCCAGTGCGCCACTCCTTCGGGTCCGAATATAAAGACTGAGAGAGAGAGAGAGAGAGAGAGAGAGAGAGAGAGAGAGAGAGAGAGAGAGAGAGAGAGAGAGAGCGAGAGAGAGAGCGTGAGAGAGAGATCGTGGGAAAATGGGTAAGCTGGAGAAACGTTATCGTATTACTCGACTCGAAACCACAAATAGCAAAATTCACTACGCCATGATTTGAACTCACATCTCTGCGCGCGTGCGTGAGTGCTTATGTATATATATATGTATATATATATGTATATATATATATATATATAAAAACAAATAGTAAATGAGTATATGCATATATACGTACAGGTATGTGAATACCCACATCCACCTGTATGTATAGGTGCATATCTGGGTACAGGACATTGCAAACAAAACGTAGACGAGAAAACACACAAGCCACATAGAGAACATTCTTCTTCATCAGCTACCCACGTTTTTACACCGGCATTTCGAAGAGCTGGGCAGGACGCATCGCTAAAACGGCTCTTCCCATGGACCGCAAATTAAATTTGTATACACAAATTAAACCTTGCCATGGAGGAATGTAGTGGCGGACAAAAAACAAGACAGGAAAACAACCAGAAAAGGCTATACGGCCAGACGGGAAAAATTATGTGTATGAACGCTGTGAGGCACGAACTTGAAAGTGGGGACGAAGTAAGTTCGCGTGTTTGCTCGGCGATAAGCCAAGGAAGAAAATGATTATTGACCCGAGGCATGTGACCATGCCGGTGTAAGGGGAAGAGAGAGAGAGTGGTAGAGGAAGAAACAAAGGGAGGAAGTAGAAGAATAGGTGAGCAACGAGAGGAAAAGAGGAAGAGAGGAAGTACGAGGGGGCAAAGGAGATACGTAGTAGTAACAGAGGAAGAACGAGAGGGGTAAAGAGAGATACGTAGTAGTAAACAGAGGAAGAACGAGAGGGGGAAAAATTGAGGAGGAAAAGAAAGATATATATATATATATATACATACATACATACATACGTACGTTCATACAAACATACTTGAAAATGATTTTCACAGTTTCTCTCTACCAACATACACACATAAGACATTGGTCGGTCAGAGAAATGAAGTTGTATTGGAGGACACATGCCCAAGGTACAATTGAGTTCTACTGAACCTGAAGCAACGTGATTTTAATCCCAGTTTCTTAAACACCCAGTTATTCCGGTCTCGAACATCTTTTCCGTTCTCCCTTTCTTTCCTTCGCTATGTCCTTTATACTTTCTTTTATATCAAAATTCTTGCCCTTATCCTTCATATAATTGCTTCACTTCTCGGCCATTTTTCATTCAGCCACGCTTTCTCTCCTTGGCATTGTAGCAGTTGAGTCTAAACAATATTCAATGAATAGCCTAAAATACCTTCAATTAACAAGATTGTATTAAGCCGTTATCTGTTTATATCTATATCCACAAACAAATATTTTCTTTCTTCCCAGCACAAACCATCTAATAATTATATCTAATTAAAATTACCTTTATATATGCAGTCAACCAAAGACTTCGTTATCGTTTTTATGTTCATTCTCTGAATATTCCTCTCGACGGTTCCACTTCCATTGATAAAATCCCGTTTCGGAATCGGAGACGTGAAACTCAAAACAACGACAATTAGATATATTAGATTGATCTGATTAATCTAATCAATTAGATTAATTGATATATGTTTTGATACTTTAGATTTAGTACCGAGTATTTTCTATGTTTTTCTTATTGAATAGGTTGAAGGTTTTGCTTCCAAGTGTTTACACACACTCACACATGTATACATTAAATTGCAACCGTACACAGGTATATCTCGGAATATGTGAGCAGAAGAATATGGATACATACTATATATAAGTATATACATCTATAATTATATACATATATATATATATATATATATATATATATATATATATATATATATATATATATATATATATATATATATATATATATATATATATATATATATATATGCGTGTGTGTGTGTATGTGTGTATGTGTGTTAAGAGAGAGGGAATTATGATAAATTCTGTCTAAAGTTTTACCATACACATACATATGTTTATGCATATAAACACACATACATATATATAAATGTATGGCATATATTTACCTCTGCTATCTATGCTATATCAACCTTCGCTCCAACATATATTTCCGGGTTATCCCCACAAGGATTACTTTACACGGATTTCTACACGGATATTTACTACTGGAATGAAACTACACTTCAAGTACTGTTCTCCGTTTTTTCAGCGCATCACACTCTTTACCACTTCATACTAAAAATATCCGCCAATGGATATAATAATAGATTACTTTATTTTTTCTGTCTCCGATGAAGAGAAGTACTGGAACTTCCCAGAAACAGCTGTAAGACTCTATCCATAAAATACTTCTCCAACCTTACCATTGCTCTCTTTATCTTTTTATTTTTATATATTTACATATATATAAATGTATATATATATAAATACGTGTGTGTGTGCGTATGCATGTATATATATATAATATATATAGTAGGTTTATATAATATATATATAGTAGTTTATATTATATATATATGTATCCATAAATATGCAGGCTCAAGTTTCGATCACAATATGTATATATATATATATATATATATATATATATATATATATATATATATATATATATATATGCGTGTTGCACCACAATAATTCCAACTATAAGCACGCATACGTCGAAGGCAGTGTGTCAATAATAAAGGTATGTCAATGCGAAAGTGCGGATAATTTTTGACTTCCCCTCGTATATATAGCTGACGGTAGATACGGTTGTTATGTCTGATGAAGAGGAAATCACGTGTGATCCGGCACTTCCAGCTGCTGTAGCAGACGATTCGAATCGGTCATTGATATAATTTCGTGTGCTTTTATTCACCACATGTCGATATGAGAGCACCGCTCAAGGTAAATAACGCTGTACTCTCGGTTGTAAGACAAAATTCACGTAAAGTTGGAGATCAAAAGTTTCTTTAGCTATTAATACAGCTCCTCTTAATTATAATTAAAACATAATTATTATTATGATTAAAACATAGAATTGTTATTATGGAGTTGTTGAAGTATGAAGTATCATGGAAAGAAAGAATAACACATTTTGCCTTAAGTCTCCTATAGCACTTTCTAGAATAGCTGCGCATATAGTGGATTTCTCAGCAAATTAAGATTTCCATATGAAAGACAACAATAACAACTTCAGAGACGAAAGAATTAAGGAATATTCTTATTAAAAGATATTAGTAATTACCGAGTCTACGATTATCTTTGGATTATGAATTCCATGCTCTAAATTGGTGCCACATGTTTTGCTTGTTCATTCTTTCTTTGTAATATATATCTACCAGCTCAATGGTTAACCACTTATAGCCAGTCATTCTTAAGCGACTACAATATCACTCCTGTCTTAGTCGCAGTTCAAGCTAGAGCTTTAGTGATTAACCAACTTGAGCACTTATTGTATATGTCACATCATTAGACGCAATTTGCTCTCTCTCTCTCTCTCCCTCTCTCACTCTCTCTCACTCTCTCCCCCTCTCCCCCCTCTCTCTCTCCCTCTCTCTCTCCCCCTCTCCCTCTCTCTCTCTCTCTCTATATATATATATATATTATTCTTTTATTCTTTTATTGGTTTCAGCCAGAAGCTGGGGTCATGCTGGAGCATCGCTTGTCACTGTTTTGGGGTCTCCTATTTGTTCTGTTTTCGGTGAAGGAGCGAGTTACTACAATGAAGGCTCACCTGGGATTTCAGATAGAAATTTGCCCAGGTGCTTTTAGAAGGTCTCCACATCTACACCTCGCAAATCTCTGAAGTTGTTTGGCAGGATGTTTAACTGTTGTGATCACCTGAAACCCAATCTGTTGCAATACTAAGGTCCTTATCCGAGATCAAGAAAAGGGAATCTAGAATAATATGTAGTACCGTCCAGTTCGTTGGTTGGTATAGCTTTCAATTCCAAAGTTCGGAGCTATACATAAATACATACATTCATACAGACAGAGACAGACAGACAGATAGATATACAGAGATGTCTTTGTATATGCTTATCTCTCTCTCTCTCTCTCTCTCTCTCTCTCTCTCTCTCTATCTATCTATCTATCTATCTATCTATCTATCTATCTAACACCCGTTAAAAGGAGGACTGGGCATGCCATGGTTGATGATGCGCAGACACGCGCTGAGACTGCGACATCTCCGGCTCTACGTAGACAACGGTGAACAGGTGTGGTCGCCGTTTGTGCGGCGCGCT
>NC_142943.1:34859742-34869742 GCF_046866305.1 Octopus bimaculoides | reverse complement strand
GGGATATTCAGAGTGACAAAGTTTGACAAGGCTGACCCTTTGAATTACAGGCACAACAGAAACAGGAAGTAAGAGTGAGAGAAACTTTTTAGAATGAGATAAAAATCCAAAGGGTGTGAAAGATTTAAGAACATTTTAAAATCACCCGACTCCTCATTCGCATAATCACAGAATCTGGAGCTTAACTATGGTCTGACAATAGCACTTACCCGCAATTACCTGACACATTTAGGTCTTATTGACACCACTACTTCTCATAACCTTTACATATGTGTGTATATATATATATATATATATATATATATATATATATATATATATATATATATATATATATATATATATATATATATATATATATAATGATAATAATATTAGGGACAAAATCCAAAATTACAGGTAAAAACTCAATTAAAATCAATTCATAAAAAATTGAAATTAAATTGAGCTTTATAGATAAAATATATATAAAATATATAGTTTTAGGGAAAATAACCAAGTTTCAAGAACTCATCGATGAAAATCCACTATCACATATAGAAAAATTAATAATTAAAAGCACAATAAATGAGTATAATATAAAGTAAAGTAAATATCATAAGATAAATATATATATATATATATATATATATATATATATATATATATATATATATATATATATATATATATATATATATATATATATATATATATATACACGTATATATATACACACATATATCCACACACATACATATATACATCTCACTCTCTGTGTTTCTCTCTCCTCTCTCTACTTATATATATATATATATATATATATATATATATATATATATATATATATATATATATGTATGTATGTATGTATATATATATATATATATATATATATATATATATATATATATATATGTATGTATGTATGTATATATAAATACACAGACAGACAAATACGTAGATAGATGGAAATACGTGAAAGTGTCCCAAAAAATATATCTGTGTTTATAAGATATACGCAGATTGGGATGAATATTTTTGAGAGCGAGAATTTCGCGTGTGTGCGTATCTTATTATTGTGTTCGTGTGTTTGTTACCAGCGAAACCTATCGAGCAGATTCATCACAAGTTGAAAGACAATGCTGTGAAAGGCTTTACTACTTATTAATGAAATCGATAAATGAAACTAAACACATGCAGATAATACTCCCTTCGAAATAAACTTTGTAATAAACGAATCAGTAGAGCATCGTGTAAAAATGTATTTTGCCATGGCTTTTCATGACGTGTTCGAATCATTCTTTAGCTATTGACATTAGTAATCTTTGTGTGTACTAGCCATCGGTCTGCACTCACGCTGGGCGAAGGGCTCGAAGGAATTGTTCTAAAGAAAGCGACCAAACCGATTACATTTTATTTCAAAGTCCGGTTCTCATTATATTTCCTTCTAATGTCGAACCGCTACGTCACCGGAACTGAAATAATCTGACATTCGCTTCCAAGCGTTCGGAGAACAAACACAAAAACACGCACGCTTGCACAAATACACACACATACACACACACGCACACAAACACAAACACACGTTGCGTGCGTAGGTGTATGTGTGTGCATGCGTGCTTATGTATGAATGTATGTATACATGTAAATAAATATATGCATGTTATGTATAAACATATTTATATTTATATATATATTTCACAATTGTGAAATATTTTCGCCATGAACGGTTTGTATCTTTAAACCGAATGTAGTTTTTCTGATATTATATTTATTCCTGAAGATGTGTAAAGAAATTTTGATTTATTAAGTCTCTTAATGAATTCTTTATACTGAAATATATATTGAAGAAGATAAATATGTTCATTTGAATATATACGTTTTTCCGTCGTAAGTCCTTTATTATTATTATTATTATTATATATATATATATATATATATATATATATATATATATATATATATATATATATATATATATATATATATATATAACGTGAGAGAGTTAGGGGTTGGGGGTTCAACCCACTAAGGGATAGTATCTATCCAGTATACTGCTGGGAGGGTACCCAATTATTGCTACACTAGTGCTATACTAAGTGCAATCAATGGGAGCGGGTAAAAGTGGAGGTTTTACCCAAAATTTGTATAACAATTAGAAAATGGAGGATAATATGCTGAACCCAACTACTTGCAGACGGTGTATCCCGTTGAATTCATTAATTTAATTCATTGCAAAAGTGACAAAAAAAGAAAGAAAAAGAAAGAAAGAACCAAAGCACAGGTGTCTATGGCAGACTATGTTATTTTGCCAACCTGGTTTACATTTAGAAGTACAAAGTACATAAGGAATTAGAGGATGAACCGAAGTTTAATCTTACAGCTGTTTCGGCCTAGTTTTAGCAAGCCCCATTCTATCCGAATATTCCTTCCTCTAAGTACATAAGGAATTAGAGGAAGGAATATTCGGATAGAATGGGGTTTGCTAAAACTAGGCCGAAACAGCTGTAAGATTAAACTTCGGTTCATCCTCTAATTCCTTATGTACTTTGTACTTCTATATGTAAACCAGGTTGGCAAAATAACATATTCTGCCATAGACACCTGTGCTTTGGTTCTTTTTCTTTCTTTTTTTTTGTCACTTTTGCTATGAATTAAATTAATGAATTCAACGGGATACACCGTCTGCAAGTAGTTAAGTTCAGCATTTTATCCTCCATTTTCTAATTGTTATGTATATATATATTTACGACGGGTTTCTTTCAGTGTCCGTCTACCAAATCCACTCAGAACGCTTTGGTCGGCTCGAGGATATAGTTAAGAGACTCAATGTGCTACGCAATGGGACTGAACACGGTACCATGTGATTGGGAAGCAAACTTCTTACCACACAGCCACGCCTGCACCTCCATTCATATGTACATAAATAATATATATGTATGTGTGCGTATGTGTGCGCGTGTTTGTGTTTATGTATGTGTATGTATGTATATATGTGCATATTTTGGAAGGAATAGTATACAAATTAATAACAGATTACTATCAGGAGAGTTGAAAGTTTATTAAAGAAATTTACGCCATCAGAAAAAAAAAAAAAAAATCAAAACGGAGTACAAGCAAAAACAAAACGAAAGCAGTTGAAATGGATCGAGTTAAAACAGAATAGTGTTGACGTGTGAATCAAGCGGTTTCATCCGGGCTTTTCAAGATCAAAATATGTTATGTTTATGAATCGATTGCTTAGCAACGTTTTCATTTGTGTCTCTTTAAGAAGAGTTGTTACGTGTTTAGAAAATTCATTGATAAAATATTTTCGTCGATCGTCCCTTGAACAGTTAAAAAAAAAAAGAATTATCGCGAATTTTTATTCCTCCAGATTTCTTTTGAAATAAGCCAAAAGCGAACTACAAAGGTTTCATAAGATATAAAACATCCTTCACCAGTTCATTAAATTTACAATAGAAACCAGCGGAAAAGGAGTACCATTTTTGGATATCCTGGTAAATCTATGTAACTCCATAGCGACAACATATATATTTTACAAAAATACGGATTCGCATCAATGTTTGAATGTCTTTGTTCATGCCATTCATCACAAATGAAACAAAATATTCCATACTGCATTGTAAGATGAATATACACAGTGGCGGTTGATATGGAACTACACATTCAACTCGCTGAACTTAGAGGCTTCAAAATGAGAAAGAAAAAAATATATATTACTTGAAAACAGACCAGGTGATTGTTTCTTGATATATTTCTTGAAAATAGAACAGGTTATTAAAAGGTAAATAAATTGGAAATATCTCATCTTAGGGCGCCTAGGCAAAAAATGTGTAGGCTCTTATTCCGATGGTTAACATCATTAATCTCAGAGGGTTAAACATATGTACTATCATTAAAGCAACCCTAATAACATTGGTCATTAAAGGAGGTTTTGTTTATTGTGTGCTCAACAGTACAGCACAACATCTTATTCAGTAGTCGAAAGCACGATCTTACGGCCCTAAGTGTATCAGCCTAATCATTAGGTCATGTTCCTTCACTTTGTTAGTAACGACATTTGTATAATCAAGACATTGGGTTGAGGAATAATTCATGAGCGTTTTTTTTTGTTTTCAGATATATTTTAAACCAAATAACTACAGCAAATTAATCAATAATATACTCTGCGTTGTTGTTTGCGACTTCTTCCCATCGTTCAGTAAGTTTCTCGATTGCTCGGCGATAGAAATCTTCTGGACTTTTACTCAAAAAGAGTTCGTGACGCAACCTCTCAATTCCACGTCATTATTCAACGATACACCACGCGAAGCGTTCAAAAACGGTCGAAAGAGACGAAAATCTGACGGCGCCGAGTATGGAGAATAGGGAGGATGAGGCAGCACTTCCCATTAGAGTTCTTCGATTGTGGCATGGTCATATTGGCGATGTGAGGACGGACCTTATCGTCTTGGAAACAAGCGCCAAGTTTCTGAACCTTGTACCAAAGTTTTTTTTTTTCTATCACAGTCAATCTGCTCCGTCAATTCTCTGGTCGTTTGACGTGGATTTTTGTGAAGAAGATGATTCAATCGCTCTTCATCGAAGTCAGTTAACTAAATGATATTTTCATCGAGCTCCATTAACTATATGATATTTTCTTATGTGCCATTTTAGTATATTTCTCTTTTGATAATTGTAACTATTTAGATTTATTCTATTTTAATATATCCTATTTTGGTGTATGCTACATTCATAAAATTATACTAAATGCTATTTTAGCATATCGTTTCAAATTATAGTATAAAGTCAGTAATATCTAAGGGTAGGGGGCAAGTTGATGACATCAACCTCAGTAGACAACTGCTACTTATTTTATCGAACTTGAAAGGAGGAATGGCGAACTCTATCTCGGCAGTAATTGTACCCATAGACGAAAATTTCAGAATAAATGCGATGGTGATGAAGTCGACGATAGTTATGATGATGATGATGATGATGATGATGATGATGATGATGATGATGATGATGATGGTGATGAGTCACGGTATGTTCAGATGTCGAGATACCATCTTACCTTAGTCTCAAGATGGGATCGTTCGATAGGGATAAAGAATTAGATATTTTTGTGGGAAGTTCAAATACAGCCAAATAAATAAAATGATGATTCAGGCTTTTGAAAAATGTTTCACGGTGGGTCGGAGTAAATGATTTATAGAATTTAGATAGGTTCTACCCACTTCGTTAAAATTTCAAATAATACCGGAAGTCAACATCGCCTTTCATCTTTCTGAGTTTGAACGAGTGGTGGTGTTAAATTGATTAAATTATCTCATACTGCTGAAACGAAAATTATCTGACGCAGGAAATATAGTCTTGCCTTTTTTTGTTTTTTTTTTTACTCCGTTTACTTTTGTGAATTTATTATAGATTTGAGCTATGTCTGTTGTTTTTGTTATTGTAATGCTAGTGGTAGTTTAACCCCTTTCTATTCCCAATGAAACAGACAGACTTATGATTAAAGATATTCAAGTTATAGCTATTGCGCCCTTTATTTTACATTCTGTAGCAGATCTTGGTCAACCTATCTAATGTGACTTTTCTATTTTGAAACAAAAAGTGTAAATATGCATAAATTTGGCTGTTATTGTTAGCAGATCGATTTAGGCGGTGAACTTGTAAGATCATTAGCACGCCAGTTACAATGATTAGCGGCATTTAGTCCGTCTTTCAGTTCTAATTTCAAATCCGCCGGGGTCAAATTTGCATTTAATCATTTCAAGGTCGATAAAATAAATGCCAGTTGAACACTGGGATCAATCGCATCGACTTAGTTACTATGCGAAATTTTGAAACCATTATTAGGAAATCGAGAAGGTGGCGAGCTAGCAGAATGATTAGCACGTTGGATCAAATACTTAGTACAAGTTTTACACGTTTATGTTATGAGTTCAAATTCCGCAAAGGTCGACTTTACATTTTATCCTTTCGGAGTCGATTAAATAAGTACTAGCCAATCACCGGGTTCGATGCAATCGACTTTTCCTCTCCCCGCAAATTACAACTATTGTGACTCATCTAGAATGTCAGCGGCGAGTTGACAGTCATTGGCACACAGGAAAAAAATATTTAGCCTCATTTATCCGGCGTTCAGTTCTTGATTCCTTTATCACCGAGATTGACCCTTTCCATTTATCCTTTCAAGATTAATAAAATATGGTCGAGATGAGACCTGAGGCCGAAGTAATCGACTAAGCCACCACCATCGAAAGAAAAAAATCCAGGCCTTGTGCGTAGAATGTAAATACTTAGCTGATCGAATGAGCGAGAACTGGAGATACAGCGAAAAGTCTATCCATGATGTAAAGAGACATAATATAATGAACGCTGAAGAATTGTTTCGAAGAAACTAGGCAACAAATGAGATATGAATGCATTTACATATTCATATAAAAAATCAAAGGATAATGCAATGCATACTAACCTACATTTAAAAACGAAAGTGTATATGGTGTTAGAAACACGTTTTCATTGCAATGCTTATCCAATACATATATTTGTTCTAAACATCCAGGATTGAGTTCAAACTTTTAGACAGACATAGTTCCATACATTTTGAGTAACATAAAGTTTTTCTTTCATAAGAAAAATTATATATTACTCAGAGGAGTTGAAACATATGTGGAATTTGTATCATTTTCGCCGCATGGACATCAGAGAAATATGACCTATATATTACGTATGATACAGAGGACAGACAATGGGTTAAACTTACTGACACAGAAATTGTGTAAGGCAGCAATCTGTCAGTAAGTTTGTCTGCATGCACGTTATATTTATTATTATCTTTCTCTCCCTCTCTGACCTCTCCTCTCTCTCTCTTTACAAATGTGTATGATCTTTATAGATGTATATATACATATAGATAGATACAGCGTGCGATGAACAAATTGTCGCCATTTTATACTTTTATATTTCGCGCATGTACTAAGTTTGTTTTTGATTTTGTCGATTACACAGTATAGTAGCATCCGTTGGGTACCGTCTGTGAGAAAAAAAACAGCACCATGACACAATTCACTCAGCCAGAAATTTGGAAACGACATGCTGTACTGCTTGGTGTTCGCACCGGAAGCTCCAGTACGAATATTTCAGAGTGTTTTGGTGTTAGTTGTATGCATAAATATACATTCATCAACATCATATATGTATATGTATGTATAAATATCCACGCATATGTATAGACGCGCGCACACACACACACCTACCCCCCCATATATATATATATATATATACATATATATGATGGACTCTTCCGTCGTTAGATGACGTATGAGGGTTAAGCAATTTTTACCGGACAACCACACAAATGACTTGTTTATAGTGATATATATATGTATATATATATATATATATATATACCCATGCATACACACACAAACACACACATATATAGTGTTGAAAGTAATAGGCTTATATGAATGAATGCATATAGATGTATAATATACATACACACGTGTGTATGTATGTATTTCTTTGTGGATGTAGGTGTTTTTATCTATGAATTTGTCTGCGTTCAACTATCACACACACATGCACGGAAAAATACTCCGGTCCCGATGACATACACACAATATCTAAGTCATCAATGTATTACAGAATAATTTAAATGATTTGATTTTTAAACATGATTCATTAACATGGATAGTTAGGGACTGTTGTGTAAATGTTTGTGTAAGCATAATATTAATAATGGTATTATTGATGATGATGATGATGATGATAACGATTTCTTTCGTAAATAATTATAATAATGGTGATTAAGATGCTAAAATCCACATTCATTCATTCATATCTCAATGATAGAGTTTATTTTAATATTTCATGAAATACAACAACAAAGCAACAACGGCAACAATAACAACAACAGTAATATCAATAATAATAACTCTTAAAAAAGTGTAAAGAATTATAAGAATTCTCAAAATATAGATGCCAAAATAAATTAATAAAAAAACGCATTTGATAATGTAAACTTTACCAAAAAAAAATATTAATAAATACAACGAATAAAATAAGCATATTGCAAAAAATAACAACCATTTAAAAATACAAAAAATATTATTAAAAACTCGACGAAGAATAACAACGGAAAATAGAAGAAAAATGAAATCTATTATAAATACATTTATTTTTATCAAGAGAATTAAGTTTTAACAACCATTCAAATATTATTTAAATATTATTTCATAATTCTCACTTTTAAAATCAATATGTCAACTGGGATCGTATCTTCCAAGCAACTAGATCACAAGTTTTTGTTATTTTTATTCTCTTTAGGGCCAAAAATCCACAAATGTTAACGTCAACTAACGACCCGATCTCACTACCAAAGGGAATTCCACCCCCCTTTCTTTTTTTACATTATTTCTTTTGTTTATTTGTTTTCTACTCTTTAGAAATGAATACTTTAAGATAAACACAAGATGTTTCTTTTCTTAAATCGAGAAAAAAAAACAAAAAAAACAAAACAACAACAAATGTATTCAAAGAATTTCTTGTTTTGATTTGTTATCCAATATTTTATTTATTTATTTATTCTTGCAATCCTCCTCCTCCTCATCATCATCATAATCATCATCATCAGCAGCAGCAGCAGCATCGACGTCGTCATTATTATTATTATTATTATTATTATTATTATTATTATTATTATTATTATTATTATTATTTTACTATGTGATTAAAAATCATTAACAATCATTAGGTTTTGAATGAATAAAATGAAATAAGATAAAATTGAATATAAATGAAAATAAATATATCACAGACACAAAAGTATATTAACGTTTAAACGTCTCTATATCTCCGTCGCCGCTATTTTTTCTTGCAATTTTCACTTTTACCCCAACCATATCACTTCAAATATACCCTTTGTCTACGACTGTCTCTGTTTTAATTCTGTCTGTCTTTTCTCTCCGAACACACACTCACACACACACACACAAACACACGCATGCATTCGTATACACACACACATACACACACAACACACACACACACACACACACACACACACACACACACACACATATATATATATATATATACATATATATGCTCATATGCATATGTATGCATATACATATGTACACACATGCACACATATACGTATATTTTTAAATACTAGTTGTAGATTAGTACACACATACCTGCAGCTAAACTTACACACACAAGCACGCTCTCTCACATATATATAAGTATATATATATATATATATATATATATATATATATATATATATATATATATATATATATATATATATATATATATATATATATATATATATATATATATATATATACATATATATATATATATATATATATATATATATATATATATGTATATATTTATTTATATATATAGGGCACTTTCAAGTCAGCAATCCAACTGACATTTTTACTACTGCAGATATAAAAGCAGAGGCAATGATGATTGATTACATCGATATAAAGGAAGACGATGTAATAAGGGCTACAGATGAATTGAACCCAAACTCAACTACTGGCCCTGATGGATTCCCAGCAATCCTTCTAAAGGTATGTAAACGAGTCCTAGCAATACCACTGCAGTCCCTCTTTCAGAGCTTTCTTGCATCTGGCAAACTCCCAAGAAAACTGAAAGAGAGGAAAATATGCCCTATTCATAAAGGAGGTAGCAGAGCGGAGGCCAAGAACTACATACCTATCTCTCTCACCTCACATATCAGCAAGGTCATGGAAGGAATAGTCAGAAGAAAACTAATCGCCTTCCTTGAAGAAAATGACTTGCTGCCTGACACCCAACATGGTTTCCGACCAGGAAGAAGCTGCCTGACTCAGCTCTTACAACACTATGACTGGGTACTGAAACAGCTACTTAACCACTCAAATGTGGAAGTGATATATCTCGACTTTGGAAAGGCCTTTGATAAAGTTGATCATGGAATGATATGTCACAAACTGCGTGATCTCGGCATAGTTGGAAAATT
>NC_142943.1:34849742-34852242 GCF_046866305.1 Octopus bimaculoides | reverse complement strand
AAAGGTAACCTTGTCTGCAGAAAATCAGTGGAGGAAAATGATGAAGATGGAATCAAAACATCATGCTGGGTTAAAACCCATGACTCTTGAGCCAGGCCAAAGATTTGCGTATTCTTTTGAATAAGCACAGCTCTGGTGGCTGTCAGAGGGAACAGGTGTCTCAGTATGAATTATTTTGATGTGCCTTTTCAATCCTCCAACTGAATGGCACACCTTCTCACAAGTTGCACATGTTCTGTTGTGAGCAACAGCCATATCACAACTTACATCAAAACACCATGCTGGGTTAAAATCCATGATGTAGGGTAAACATCAGGAGTGAATTAATATGGCCAGAACACCCACCAAGTTACAAGTTACTTCGTGGTCAGTGATTCCCTTCTGCTGTTTTTTAAAAATCTCCTTTTGCCTTCTAATACAAAATTCATTTCCTTAATTTTATCTTCCCACTTGACATATTGTGTGTTAGCGAAAGAATGAGACTCTTTCTACCCGCCTCTACCCGCCTCTACCCATCATCATCATCTACCGATGATGATGATGATGATGATGATGACGACGAAGACGACGATGATGGCGATACTGATGATGATGGTGATTAATTTGAGTTCAATATTCAGTTGTCTTTCGCTCATCTTAGGCTTGCGCATTAAAGTCAGAAGCAAAGATCAAGGGTGTAATATGAATGATGGAAGGATATATCACCAACTGCGTAATCTTGACTTATTCGGAAAACTCGGCTAGTGGTTGCATGATAGAAGTCAATCAGTCGTAATCAATGGAACACTATCGAAAGAAACAATGTTAGTGAGTGGAGTCACATAGAATACTATTTTGAAACCAGTGCTCTTCATAGTGTCTCTTTCAGATATGCTGTCAGCTATACAGGCTACCGTCCTTACAACCTTTGCAGACAATATAAAAACATACCAGATTATAAAGAACACAAGAAAGCGATGCATCTTCGAGACAACTTAAATACTATATATATATATATATATATATATATATATATATATATATATATATATATATATATGTGAGCTGAGTAGAATAATATGAAAATAATGCTAAAAAAATGTTTAGCTCCAGCTATTAGCTCAGAAAATTAAATGCAATTCGCAGAAAATTCTGGATCAGGATGTGTTGCAGTCGCAAAGTCGCAATCGTTACGTGACTTACACATTAACATGATCAACGATGCATCTCTTCGTTTGTATGTTAATAAGATGACTATGAAATATAGATGGCTAGCTAGATGGATTCTAAGATATTTCACAACGAGATGTCCAAAAACCATGATGGTCCTCTGGAGGATACTCTTTCTCAGTCACCTGCGTTACTGCTTCCAATTCTGGTCACCGTATATTGCAAAATTTATACCAGAACTAGAAGCAATCCAATATTAGTACACGAATAATTCTACTCAAATGCAGCAAGTTGGTGCCGGGAGAAGCTTCAAAGTTGTTATGTTTCTACTACCTAGAGTAAAGACAAAAAAGCTATGTAGTGATATACGTGTGAAAGATCCTGAAAAGACTTGCACCAATGATTGGTGTTGAAAACGATGCTAGTCTCCAAACACGGTGTAACTGCATGATACCATAAATCCCATCTACGTCATCCAGATTTAGGTTCAGATACTGCAATAGCTTAGGGTTCAAAAGCGCATCACTTTTCAATACCCAACTGAAAAAGCTTAAGAGATCAAAAGTGTGGGGATATAATAATATTCAAACCGTAACTGGATCTGGTAATGTCTAGATTTCCAGATAAGCCTACTTTACCGCAAAAAAAAATCATTCGCCAAATGCCAACTAGGGAGAGAGAGAGAGAGAGAGAGAGAGAGAGAGAGAGAGAGAGAGAGAGAGAGAGAGAGAGAGAGAGAGAGAGAGAGAGAGTCAGTAAGAACTGTTTTCCAGCATGGCCACAGCTAAAACAGTTAAAAGATAAATCGTATGCTGTTGTACCTTTAGAAATTTTATCCCCCTCTAAAGTTATATTTCTTCATAGAAAAGTTTATTTAGTTTGGTACGTTTGAATTAAAAACAGCAGAGAACACACACACACACGCATACACATGCATGCATATATACATACATACACACACATACATACGTACATACATGCATTTCTTGAAGTAAATCTCATTCAAAAGTTATTAGTCATGCCATGGTACAACTAGGTATCAAGACACTTCCTTGAAATGCCAAGCATTGGGACCAAGCAGAAGACAAGATTGCGAAGTGAATTTTCTAACCGCATCCACGTTTGTCGTCTTTTGTTCCGTTTTCTTGTTTGCGCATTACATATATTCTTTACTCGATAAGTTCTCTCTTTCTTCCTTTCTTTCTTCCTCTCTTCCTTTCTTCCTTTCTTCCTCTCTTTCTTTCTTTCTTTCTTTCTTTTCTTTTATTCTTATTATCTATCATCTCTGTTGTAAGTTGTCGTTTTTTTTTTCAAATCTTCTTTTCTTTCATCTTGAATTCCATTCATTCTC
>NC_142943.1:34827242-34847242 GCF_046866305.1 Octopus bimaculoides | reverse complement strand
TGGGCGATCTAAATTCTAATTTCTAAAATTCTGATGATCCATCGACCTACATTGCAGCATGTTTTACTATTTTCCAAATGGAAGCATGGCTATTCGACTGTTGTTTTTGTTGCTTCTTTTGTTACTGTTCTATCTCTTGTTATTGTACATAAGTTGTTGTTATAGCTGTTGTTGTTGTCGAGTGTCTGATCAGCTCTGACAAACCACAGCTATGGTTTATACTCGGGCGAAGGGGCTAGTCGAACAGATCGACCCCTGTATGCAACTAGTACTTAATTTATCGACACCGAAAGGATCAAAGGCAAAGTAAAACCTCGGCAGAATTTGAACTCAGAACGTAAAGATAGACAAAATACCGCTAAGCAGTTCGCCCGGCGTGCTAACGTTTCTTATTTCTTTACTGCCCACAAGGGGCTAAGCATAGAGGGGACAAACAGGGACACACAAACGGACTAAGTCGATTATATCGACTACAGTGCGTAACTGGTACTTAATTTCTCGACCCTGAAAGGATGAAAGGCAAAGTCGACCTCGGTAGGAATTTGAACTCAGAACGTAACGGCAGACGAAATACCGCTAAGCATTTCGCTCGGCGTGATAACGTTTCTGCCAGCTCGCCGCCTTAGACCAGTAAAATCTACGCTCTAAACGACAGGCGTTCGATGCTCATTTTAATCATCTTCTAGCAATGACAGACATTTCATGAATACAGCCCCTATCTACATTATAAAAACAAAGAAAGAGATGAAGCTTCTATGCAGTCATTTGGCATTAAAAATAGCAACAAAACTTCTGCAAATCTCTTACAATTGTTTAAAGCAAAAGTGAACGGACACGTTGTATAGTATAGTCTTAGTTGCAGAAAGTCATAGCTGAAACATCTTTTTACCATAAGATATCTGGGTCAGGTTTTGACTTAATGCTAAAGGAAAATACTACCGCTATATGATGGATAAATTATACTTTTCCCATCATTTATAATATTCGTTTCAAATTTTGGCACAAGGCCAGGAATTTCGGGGATTGCAGAATATCGAGTACATCAACCCCCAGTGATCAACTAGTACTTGTTTTATCGACCCCGAGAAGGACAGAGTTTGAAATAAGAACGTAAAGACGGACGAAATGCCGCCTGGCCATTTGCCCGGCGTGCTAACGATTCTGCTAACTCGCCGCCTTCATCATGAGTAATATTAGAAAATATGGCATTCCTACAATATTATAATTTAATTTTTATCAAATTTCTTGGTGCTTCTACAAAATGATGAAATGTATTCTAATTTTCAAAGGAAGAATATTTATTACCTCAAAATATAATTAAATGAATCAATATTCAAACGTTAAGAAATAAAGTAAAAAGGAAAACTTTACGTTGATTTTGTATTATGGAAGTTCACAGCCATATATATTCAACTTCTCACACACTTTCTCTTTCTCTATCTATCTATCTATCTATCTATCTATCTATCTATCTATCTATCTACATACAAACATACAAACATACATACCTACATACATACATACATACATATATATATATATATATATATATATATATATATATATATATATAGATAGATAGATAGATAGATAGATAGATAGATAGATAGATAGATAGATAGATATGCAGACAGACAGATAGATAAATAGATAGATAAGTAAATATATATATATATATACACACACACACTTAATACATGCATATATATATATATATATATATATATATATATATATATATATATATATATATATATATATATATATACAATTGTACTCTTTTATTTGTTTCAGTCATTTGACTGCGGCCATGCTGGAGTACCGACTTTAGTCGAACAAATTCACCCCAGGACTTACTCTTTGTATGCCTTGAACTTATTCTATCGCACCCTTTTTGCCGAAACGCTAGGGTTACGGCAGGGGGTGGGGGTCGTAAATACGCCAACATCGGTTGTCAAGCGAAGTGGGGGGCAAACACAGACACACAAACATATACGCACACATATGTATATACGAGGGTGAGTCAAAAAGTAATACCATTTTTTTTAGGACAGGTATAATTACCAACACAGGAACATGTATCATACATCAAATGAAGCTGGTCCTCTGTGGATCACATCCCTACTTCTCGCCATAGTCACCGTTTCTCTCAATAGCAATGTTCCACCTCCGATACTGGAATAATTTAGCGCCTTCAGACTATCATCTCTTCGGCCCCATGAAAGAGGGTTTGAGGGACAAATATTATTCCAGTGACGAGGAAATGAAAACTGTAGTGAAGAAGTGGCTCAAAGAACAGTCAACAGAATTTTATGGGGGCAGGGATACATGCTCTCATTCGAAGGCAAAATTATCAATTACCTGCCTTTCAGGAAAGTAAAATCATCAAACACATGCGACATCACACTCAATAAAGACACCGAGATAAAAGAATTAGAACTTCGCAGCAAGTATAAGTATCTAGGAGTATGTGAAGGGCACGGGATAAAACATACACTGATGAGAGAAAAGATAAGGAAGGGTCACTAATGAAGAGTAGGAACCATTCGGAGAACCGAGCTGAGTGTCTCAAGCAAAATTGAGGCCATAAATACATTGGCTATGACTGTAATAATATACAACTTCTTTATTATAAACTGGTTTCTCTCTCTGTGATAGACAAAATATGATGTAAAAATACGAAATATGATGTCAATGCATCAAATGCATCACCCAAAATCGGACACAGACTGAATGTACCTCACGAGGAAAGCTGGCGGTCAGGGGTTAATATAAGCCCCACTTACATTGAAAATTACACCCATGCGACTTTCCGCGTACCTTCAAGAAAACGGCTGTAAAATGAAAATACCCAAAAGTTGCCTTCAGTGACGAAAAACGAGAATATATATCTTTCCGTTGAGAAAACAACTAGACGGAACCGTAGACGAAGTAAATGTATCACCAATAGACAAGGCAAAGCAAATAACACCATAGCCAACCGAGTCAACTTCCAATATATTAGACAAAAATGGAAGCACAAGCCACGTCATGGCTACGACTAGAAGTAAGGACCTAATGTAAATGAAGCTGTTAATCATCAGTGGTTGTCATGCTCCATCCTCAAAGCAGAAGCTGAGGGGTGCGTCATTACAGCTCAGAACTAGTCACTTCCAGCTGGAGGTACCAGAGTAATGCTCCAAAACCTGAAAGCAGCTCATGATGCCACTCTACGGAGAGTAACCATAGAAAATCGGCCACATAATTTCTGGATGCATCAGACTGGCAACAATAGAATACTTGCAAAAGCACGACAGGGCACCTCAGTACATACAATGGCCAATATGCCGCACATTCAGCTTCCCTCATAATAACAACCGGTGAGGTTACGATCCTTTGGAATTTCAGTGTTCGGACGGATCAGAAAATATCGTCAAACCGACCTAATCTCATTGCGAAAATCGTATTGTAAAATCTTGTCTTGTGTTTGATGTATCAGCTGCAGCCCACAAAAAACATCATCACCGTATCAAGAAGGGTTACACTCCTCACCACTTTTCATAGTTTTGTTTTTCGTGTGCTCCGTCATTCTTTATATTTTGTTTCCTTCTTTTTCTTCCTAGGCATACTACATTTTGAAATCAAGACTTCCGTTATCAAGATTATGATGTTTTTCATCTTTTACATGTTTCAGACTGCGGCCATGCTGGGGCCTCACATTGAAGTGTTTTAGTCGGACAAATCTATCTCAGTACTTACTTTTTAAAGTCTGGTACTTATTCTATCAGACTCTTTGCTGACCACTAAGTTACTGGGGACGGAAACAAACCTACAGTGGTTGTCAAACGGGTGACAAATGTAAACACAATATATGTAAGTTTGTATGCATTTCTATATAAATATATCTATATACTAATAACAGTGACGTTCAATCTTACTTGATTGATTAGAAGATTAGACTACTATTTCTAGCATATGAAACGATCTCAAAAAATTGTTTAGTTTATGGTTAAGACTACATACAAAGTGATGGATCTTATGGCGACAATAATACAGTGTATGTCGGGTAGGTGTCTAGGTGTCCGGGTGTCTGTAAACGAAGATGTTGCTATAGAGGGTAGAGGGAAAATGTTAAAAGAGTAATGGCGTGTGGGTATTATTTATATTTTATTCATTTTGTTTCATTATTTTGTTTTTATTTTATATATTTTGAATTTATATTTTTTTGTCTTATTTTCGTTATATTTTATTTCGTTAATCGTTTGTCCTTTTGCTTTCAGAATATGACAACGAGATCACCAACGATAACAACAACAACAACAACCACATGGACAATAATAAAGCTGACGCCAACACAACAACAACAACAACAACCTGAATATATGCAAAAATATAATATTAAAAAAAAATCATGATTACGCTCAATAATTATTTCAATGATGATGATTACGACGAAAATGATGAATACAACGTTCATGATGTCTATGAAGTCGTTGATGATGATGAAGATGATGATGATGATGATGAAGATAAATGATGATGATGACGATGACGATGACGACAAAGATGATGACGATGATGATAGTGAAGGTGAAGAGGGGGATTAGGATGGTGGTGGTGGTGAAGATGTTAATGATGATGATGATGATGATGATGATGATGATGATGATGATGATAGTGATGATGATGATGATGACGCTGATGATGATGATGATGCTGTAGATGATGATGATGGTGATGATGACGATGATGACGACGATGATGACGATGATGATAATGATAATGTTGATGATGACGATGATGATGACGATAATGACGATGATGATGATGATGATGATGATGATGATGATGATGATGATGATGATGATGATGATGATGATGATGATGGTGATCATCGTGATGACTGATAAAAATAAAGAAATACATATATATATATGATATCATAATAACAGCAAAAACTTCCAAAATACAACATATTTTGTGAGACGGGTATGAAGTTTTCTTTTGTTCATATATATGTGTGTGTGTGTGTGTGTGTGTGTGCGTGTGGTTATGTAGCTGTGTGTGTATACGTACATATATATATATATATATATATATATATATATATATATATATATATTTATATATATATATATATATATGTATATATATATATATGTATCTATATGTATATATGTATGTATATATATATACACGTATGTATGTATATATGCATATATATGCGTGTGGTTACGTGTGTATGTATGTGTGTTTGAGTGTGTGGGTGTGTGTGTGTGTGGAGACATCGATTCAGTTTTTTTAACTTTATATTTAGTTTTCCTTAATCTTATTCTTTCTTATTCTTATAATTTTCATTTATAATAATAATAATAATAATAATAATAATAATAATAGCAACAACAATATCGCTGAAATAATAACAATAACAACAACAACAGCGTCAACAACGAAAACAACGTCAACAAAAAAAGACAACAACAACAACGACAACAATTTTTATCGATCAATTCAATCGTCTTCTATTGCTTGCCAATGAGTTGATGTCTAGTTTTAATGAATTTTACTAGTCGAGGATAAGAGCCGGATCAATAAACGCCCTTATTTTTTTGTGTTTTTTGTCAATACATCAAAGACATCAGCATTGTGGTCTATCTACTGCTGGCTCCTTCCTCCAACACTGCACCCCCCCCCACCCCCCCACCCCACACACACAAACACACATGCACCCGCATGCATACGCACACACACACAGAGGCAATGAAGCACGCACACAGAGACACCCTTATGTACATACACACCCTCACATACACATACACACATATGCACAAATATATGACACAGACATGTATATATATATCTATATATATATATATATATATATATATATATATATATATATATATATATATATATATATATACGTAGAAGAAACTCGATCTTACTGATATTATACATAAACACACAGATATGTATATAGAAAAACACACACACAAACATATACATTTATGCATGCACATTGATACGTCTGCCCACCGCACTCTTTTGGATATATACATACACGCAAATACAAACACACATGCTCTTTTAGTTATGTTACTCACCAACTGATACACACACACACACACACACACACAAACACACACACACACACACACACACACACACACATATATATATATATATATATATATATGTACATATATACGTACATGCACACGCTCCTTAGCGCACAGACAACTATACATGAAAACAATCATACACATGTTCTCACGTTCACACCCATTTGGGTGCATCAAACATAGATATACATATAGACACATACGCATTTATATATATATGCATATATTTTCAAATTCATACACACACATACACACAGACACACACACATACATATATATATGTATATATACAGATACACACGCAAAAACTTTAACACTTAGAATTTACCACATATTCACATACACAAGGAAATAAAACAGACACTATGCTGGAAGGTCTACACAAACACACGCTCGCACAGTCGAGGACAGAGATATATATACATTAATCAATACACGTATATACGCACAAACATACGCATATTAGCTGATATGTATACACATAGGCACAAACACATACATGCAAACAAAAGTAAATAACATAGCCAGACTGTATATATATACATACATACGTAAATATATATATATTTGTGCGCGTGTATGCATATATATATATATATATATATATATATATATATATATATATATATATATATATATATATATATATATATATATATATATATATATATATATATATATGTATGTATATATATATATATAACCACCTGCAAACACAAAAAACAAATCATAGAAAATACAGTACACATGCACGTGGAGGATGTCAGCACAAATATCCAGAATACACACTGATGTATATGGATGCATATATGTATGTATATATATATACACACACACATATATATATATATATATATATATATATATATATGCATGTGTGTATATATATAAATATACACACACGTTTATATGCATACGTATGTATATATGTACTTCTACGTATACACGCACATACATACATATATATATATATATATATATATATATATATATATATATATATATATATACATGCATATATGCATATATATGTATATATAAAGTTATACATATACATATAAACAAATATGAACACAAAAACACTGTATAATCAATGAGAACACCGCACATTGAGAGAAGTACACAGACACGCACATATAGACTCCCACGCATTCATTCTCTTCTGTCTCACACATACATAATTTCATCGAAACACGAAATGAAATAACCTATTGAACGATATAGTAATGCTTTATACATGCAGACACATACGGACGAACATACATACACACACATACACACAGACATCCACACAAAAGTTAGTCACACAGATATACACAGATACGCGTACACACGTAGGCAACAACTACGCATGTAAAACTATACACGCACATACATGCACGCATATATATATATACATACTCAGATCAAGCTCAAGACATTGAACAGCCTATACCAAAATGCATACACCTACGCACGTGGTATCTCTCTCTCTATATATATATATAGATACCACACACAAAGAACAAAGTAAATGACACAATGAAGTGTATACACATATGCACACAAACACACACACTTAGAAACATGAAAAAATTGAAGTCAATGTCCTCGGGAAAGCAGTATGCATATGTACATGCGTAAGGAGACGACAATAAAAACCTAGACTTTATATCCATCCATCCATCCATCCATCCATCCATCCATCCATCCATCGATAAATACATACACATATATATATATATCAACACACACACACACACACACACACACACACACACACACACACACACACACACACATATATATATATATATATATACATATATATATCTATATCTATATATAAATTGTAAATCCAAAAAAATAACAGCAAAAATACAAAGGATTCTGCGGTACACGTGTTTCAAGCTTTATATCAGTGTATAATTTACAATACAAAGCTATCTTCAGCCGCAAAAGTATTTCTCTCCCAGGAAATTATACACACGGAAATTATACACACGGAAATTATACACACGGAATCGTCGCAAGGTATGGACGGTTTTCGGAGGACCGAAGGAATGTGTAAATGGAGAATTATACGAGGTATAGTACTATACAAAATACCGAAAGGATCTTCACCTCTTATATCACACCTTTTTTCCTCCTTTAACGCCGATGTGATATAATTTCCTGGGAGAGAAATACTTTTGCAGCTGAAGATAGCTTTGTATTGTAAATTATACACTGATATAAAGCTTGAAACACGTGTACCGCAGAATCCTTTGTATTTTTGTTGTTATTTTTTGGATTTACAATTTATTCTTTCACCTCAACCACGAGCTGGCATACACAGGTGCTTACAATTGTCAAGTATTATCTCTAACCTTTACTATATATATATATATATATATATATATATATATATATATATATATATATATATATATAAATAATTTGTATATTATATATATATATATATATATATATATATATATATATATATATATATTATATTTTGGGATGTTTTTTTTTATCTCCCCTTCTTCCTAGCTCTTCTGTGTCCGGCATTCGCCATGATAGATCGCTAGCCACTACACATTCTTATTTTTTCTCTCCTTATTTCTCTCCTTGTTTCTTTCTGTGTTCCTTTCTGTGGAAGAGCGTAGGCTCAAAACGTTAAAAACTTTATTCACTTCCCGAGCGTTATACTAATACATCTGTTTGTTTTCTACACCACCTGTCTTCGTCTTCCTGGTAGATTCAAACCTTCAAGGTGTATTCTGTGTTCTTTCTCAATTTCTCTTCCACTCATACCTTCCCTTCTCTTTCTTCCACTCTTTCCTTCGCCCTCTCTCTCTCTCTCTCTCACTTTTTTTTCTCTCATTTACTATTTTATGAAGTCTGATACCTCCCTTGGTCCGGTTTGATCTCCATATTCCTCCTCTTACTCAACTACAGTTTAGTCGCTGTCATATCCTCAAACATCCGCCCATACGCAATTAACTCGTCTATTCATTCTACCTTACCTAACTCCACCTCAGTGTTATTCGCATGCAACCATGACAAATCACATCAAACTTGCACTCATTGCTTGCACCAATACATTCATATCTCACCTAACATGAACCATGCAAATTGTAGTTTTCTTTAACAGAACAAATTTGAAATTGCGATACATTTCAGTCTCATCTCCTATTCTATTAATCTGATTAAGATTCAAAACACCCTCTTAACTTCGTTACAAAAGCTTTATCTTACTAACACAGATTATCTCATCTGATAAATGCATGAACACAACATTAGAAAATCTGCACCACAGACTGATCTTCATCTGGAGGCTTAGAAAATACGACTAATCCCCCGTTAATAGATTTTCTGCAAATCTCAGCTGAAAACGTACTGGAATATTGGGATGGCGTCATTCCAATACATAGACAAGATTGAACATTATTATTCATGTTGTAGTTGCTTCTACTCTTCCGAACTGGTATCTCACATACCATCTCCACCTAGTCACTCTTTATTCACTCATCACTTCTATTCTTCTCTCAGGGTCGAAGTTATCATTAGACAAAATCCATCCTGACTTAGAAATACAGCTTTCTGGAATTCGACCTTGTCATATGTTTCATATGTAAAATTTCAAGAGCGAAGTAAAACTATGCCAAAAGACATGTCTACATCATTCTTCCACCAATCAAAGAACAAAACAAGAGTATACTTAGACATACATGGAGACATATATTTATTTGAAAGCCTAGTAGAATTCACAGTGAGCAACAATGGTATTTCTTTCTCACATCATCCTGAGATATTTACTCCAAATTTAGGCTCTAATATGGCTTCACATTTTATACTTATGCTGTTATATGTAACTTATAGTTGATGTATTTTGCGGAACGATCATCGGGACAATACACCAGCTTATTCTTTTGACAACTCTAACTGTAGCTTCTGCTATGTTATTAAAAATACAGTTCAAGCAGCGGTTGTGTTACCTCTCGCGTTATTTCTGCTGCTACTAAAAATAATATTACGAATACTGTGGTATAGACTGTGGTGATATTACTTGTTGTTGTGAGAATATTAGGCCGACTCATCATTGAGATTGTGGAAATTGTGAAATTAGTATTCTATCTGCCTTCACATTCGTTATTGTAATTTTTATCGATGTAGCACATGTCGTTTTAGCATATTGTTGTTGTTATTACTGTCATCATTTATGTCCGCCATTTGTTTTCCTTATTGCTTTTATTATTCCTGCCTTTTTATCTTGCTCTAATTTTCGTATGCTCTGCCACTTGGCACATCATATAGCGGTTACAGACATGCATTTCTCATCAATGGAATCATCGCCATAAATTGCGGTAGTAGTGACTGCATTTTTTTTTTTAACTGTACGAAAAAGGAAGACTTTGTCAATGGAGGGAGGAATTTTAACTACAACAAACTCTCACCGTTCGTACTTCTTCTTCCTCCCCGTCTTGCCATTCATAGTCACATTTCTGGGCACCGCATATTTCTTTAGAAAGATTTTTCAGGTCATTATTATCTCTACCTTAGCGAAGGCGGAGGTATTGTTTTCAGTTGTGTTTGTTTGTTTGTTTGCCGTAGACAAGATATCTGAAGAACCGTTGCATAGATTCGGATGAAACTTTCAAGGATGTTTGGCCTCGTGACTGGCATGAACTGATTAGATTTTGGGTTCGATTCGGTACCGGGGAAGGATTCTGGATTATTTTACCTCTTTCTTAACTTAATTTTCGAGAGCGGTCGGGTTCATTGTTAGTATTCTCGTTTGTGAGAGTAGTCGAGTTATTTTTAGATATTCTCATTTTAGAAATCATCTTTAGCTAATCCTTGAGAGGAGGCTTGCGCTCCCTGAGTGCTCTTGTTTATTTATTTATTATTTTTTTTTATTATATACAAAATCAAAAATAACTGACCTCTGGCAGGGTAAATTATCAGCATATTATTTTTTGTTACTTACGGAATGGCAAAAGTGTATGAAAAAACTGCAGCAGAAAAGGAAAACGATATAGGCACAGGTGCGGACGTGGCTAAATGGTAAGAAACTTTCCTAACTACATGGTTCAATGACAACTTGGGTAAGTGTCTTCTGCTACAGCTTCGGGCCGACCAAAGCCTTGTGAGTGGATTTTGGTAGATTGAAGCTGGAAGAAGCTCGTCGGATATATATATTTGTGCTTACGGGAAATGTTTTGAATATGCAGATAAAGCGTGTTTGTATATCTGTGTGTTCTCGTTTGTCCACCACCAATGATTGACAACCGGTGTTGGTGTGTTTATGTCCCCGTAGATCAGCGGTTCGGCAAAAGATATCGACAGAATAAGTACCAGGCTTAGCAAAAAAATTAAACACAGGGGTCGATTCATTCGACTAAAAATTCTTCAAAGCAGTGCCCCCCAACAATGCCGGTGTCTAATAGCTGGAACAAGTATAAGATTAAAGATAGCAATATCAACAGACATAAGAAAACCACCCGCAATTAACAGCAACAATAATTTTTCCCAATTCTTGTCGCTGCTTTCCTTCATTTTCATTTATTTTTGCTGGTTATGGTTGGGAGAGTGGCATGTTTTTGTTTTTGTCTGTGTGTTCTTTTTTACTAACTATTAAGAGGGGAGTTCTGATTTTGATTACCCCAGAGTTGTGCATGGTGTTACATTAGGATCATGACCAAGTTTTCTTCCTATTGTCTTTTCTTTTGTTAATTTTTTAGGCTTTCTATGTAGAAAGTTCCTAAATGGTTTTCACTGGCATATGTGGAACAGCAAGCATTTTAAATCTGGATCCTGAATTTTAAAATCATTCTATGTTATGCTGTTATTTTTTCCTTTTTTGGTTTGTTGGTTTGTTTTTCATTTTTCTTTACTTTTTTTCCATTTGAAATATAATTAGTTTGCATTTGTTGGTTTCTTTCTTCATTGCCAATTATTTCTCATATTTTTTTTGTAGTCTTTTGACTTCGTTAAAATGTATTTCTCTCGGGGGCGGTGTCACAGAGAAAGAAGCTATAATCAACTCATAATTTGACAGAAAATTCAAAATAGAAATAATTTTAAAAGTCGACGTTGTCTTCTAAGCCCAGTACGGGGTACAAATCTTAAAATTTTAATGACAGTTGCTGTTTGAAATATTAACTAAAATAAATATTAATTCATTCAGTTACACTTCGAAAGCATGGAAAATTCACAGAGCAAAATTAGAAAGGAAAAGACAAAAGTGTAACAATAAAAATCCTTTCTAATAAAGACACAAGGCCTGAAATTTGGTGGGAGGATACTAGTCGAGTACAACGACGCCAGTGTCTCACTGATACTTAATTTATCGACCCTGCAAGGATGAAAGGGAATGTCGACCTTAGCGGAATTTGAAATCTGTACGTAGCAACGTGCTTAACAATTGTGCTAACTCTCCACCTTAATAATGATAATAATATTGGTTTCAACAGGCAGCGAGCTGGCCGAAACGTTAGCACGCCGGGCGAAATGCTTAGTAGCCTTACGTTCTGAGTTCAAATTCCTCTGAGGTTGACTTTGCCTTTCGTCCTTTCGGGGTCGATAAATTAAGTACCAGTTGCGTACTGGAATCGATCTAATTGACTGGCCCCTCTCCAAAAATTTTGTGTCTAGAGTAGAGGAGAATAATATTGGTTTCAAATTTTGGTACACGGCCAGCAAGTTCGGTGAGGGGATAAGTTGATTACATCGACCCTGATTACATCGTCCTCACGTCCAGCAAATAAAATCAAAAAGAAGAAGAAGAAAAAGAAGACGACTGAGTTTTTCTATATTGTCCACAAGCTGTCCTTTGTTGGATACAGAGCAGAAAAGAAATTAAAAAAAAACCTTAGAAAATACCAAATAAATTACAGTGAAGTATTTAGACCGAGCACAGCCATGACATCAAGAATACAAAAATATCAATGGAAAAGCAATTATAAATTCAACAAAGAGCAAAGAACAAGGTAAGTATCACCAAAATAGCAACGACTATTGACACCCACAAAAAAAGTACCATATTGCTCTGATACACCAAAGGTTAATATTTTAAACGGTGCTTACAGCAGGGTTACTTTGCTTGGAATCTTTCGCCATCATATCTACCTGTGAAAAAATATTTCTTTTAGTGCACTATAATCTTCTGTGTGCTAATCTTTCTCAAGCAGTGGTAGTTGAGCATGATAAGAAAACTGTCGATAGAGGGGAAAAAGCTTATCCACAAACATTTAAAGTACAATCTGAATAAACATCTCTCGTCATAACCATCGAATGGCTGACGTTTATACGCATTCCTTTGCCAAATAAAGGCGATGTGTTTGTCTTTACGATATATTCGATAAATTCAGGTGTTAGCTTGATCAGACTTGCACCTGATCACATTTGTTCAAACAACGCTGATGCTGATATCAATCTGTCCATTGTACAGTGCCATTTTTCTCTTCTAAGAACAGGGACCAATGCCAAGGCCGTCATCGTCTTTATATCACAACCAACATTATTATGAATTAAGATGGTCAAGACATACAACAATCAATAAATATTACCAACGAAAACACTATCACCAGCATCCCTCCTCCTCACCCTAGGCATCATCATCATCATTATCCTCATCATCACCATCATCATCGTCATCGTCGTCATTATCACATCATGACGAACATCTTTTGCCCTTGTGGTCATTCATTATTAATTTTCGAATTCTTCGAATTAGAGCACTTCACTCAAAACCTGGAAGTGTCTCCTCTTTCTCTCTCAATCTCCCTTTCTCTCTATATTCTCTATGTTCTCAATGTCACATTTTTTTACTCTAAGTACATATGTATATATACATACATACACACATACACCCACATTACTACACATATATATATATATACACATACAAACACACACATTCACATACAAACATACATATATATATGGATAGACAGATAGAGAGACAGAGATAGATAGATTTAGGCATACATGCATACATACATATATTTGCGTTTATACGGTATGTAACTATGTCTACATCTGTTTATATATATATATTGTATGTATGCTTATGTACGTGTAGATTTGTTGTGCGTCGGTATGAGTGAGGGTTTACGTGCTTGTACTTGCGCGCATGCGTCCATGCGTGCGTGCGTGTGCGTGTGAGAGCGAGTGCTCTTCGCAAACAGAGAAATGAAAATTATAACCAGGACGCAAAAAAAAAAAAAACTTTGAACCACATACATTCACACAAATACACAGACAAATACACACATATCCAGACACACACACACACACACACACACACACACACACACATATATATATATATATATATATATATATATATATATATATATATATATATATATATATATATATATATATATATATATGTATATATATTTCATTCAGAAACACCAAACCAGTTTTTGCTTTCTTTCTCGTATGTTTTATACCAGCTATATTATTTATTTACTTGTTTATTTATTCATTTATTTATTTTTGATTTCCTGCAAGACATTTCAAATTTTATTTATATTTATTTATTTATAACATATGTTTATTATATTTTATTGTTTTTTTGTTTTTTTAAATTTTTTTTCATTATAAATTAATTTTTGTTTACTTTGATATGAGTGCCTATAAAGAAAAATATAAATAAACCAATAAACAAACAAATAAAGAAACAAACAAACAGACAAATAAATAAATAAATAAATAAATAAAAATGCTGTGTATTTTTGTCTCGGGCAAGAATTAGTCCAGTAATCTTTAACATCACAATTTAACCATCAGAAACGTCAACGAAAACCTCAAAATTTTTTTTTTTCTTTAATTAAAAATCCGTTTTAGGCCTTCATCATGACAAGCTACAAAAGTTTGTCGTTGTTGTTGTTGTTTAGGCGGGAAAGGAAGTGTAAATGTGTAGTGGGTGGTGGTGGTGGTGGTGGTGGTGGCGGGGGTGTAAAATTTCTGTCTGGACGACTTTATGTAATTATTAATATTATTATCACTATATATTATTTTCGTTTATACCATTCATACGTAAATATACACAAACAGCCATACACACGTGTATATATTATTTATAAATATAGTCAAATATTAATTTTTTCTCATGTATATACAAATACATATATACATATACGCTGTCACATATAAACCTATAAATATATATATAAATATATATATATTCATATATACATATATATTTATTTATTTATATATTTACATATATATGTTTATAACTACACACACACACACATAAACATATAGTTCGTTTATTCCTATAATATTCTCTTTATATTACTTTTGGTACTGTCGTTGTCCACCTTGTTATTATTCTCAGTATTATTTTTATTACTATTAGTAGTTATTATTATTATTGTTATTATTATTATTGTTATTATTATTTTTATTATTGCCAATTATCAATTTCGTCTTCTTTTCAGACAATCAGTCAGTCACCCCACACTGACACAACACACGTACGTACGTATGTACGTACGTACGTGGGAGAAGGAAAAAAAAATTAGAATGAAAAAAAGAAAAAAAAACGTTAACCTTACACACATCTATAAAACCACGGACACAAACGTACCAATATAAAATATCCATACACACACAGAGAGATAGACATACATACATACATACATACATACATATATATATATATATATATATATATATATATATATATATATATATATATATATATATATATATATATATATATATATATATATGTTTGTGTGTATGTGTGCACTGACAGAAGAGACCAAAACATTTCAGGATACCAATATTTCGATTGAATTCCTATTCAGTCGGTTCCCTGTCGTTATGAATACTGTACTGGAAGCATTTCCTGTTCTTGGTGTTGATGTTTTTATTGCATTAGAATTTTTCTTTCTTTTCTTGGTGCTCTTGTTGTTGCTGTTGTGTTCGTTTCGTATTGTTATTTATTGTTGTTGTCACCATTGACGTCATACCTGTGTTTCTACCTCTCATAATTACGGTAATTATAATTTCATATATATACGAGTGCATATATATATATATATATATATATATATATATATATATATATATATATATGCACACATTTATATACACATTTATATATACATATGTATATACACACACATATATATATATATATATATATATATATCCGTGTGCGTGTGTGTGTCTATGTGTGTGTATCTATATAGATATACACATATGTTTATATTTTTGCGTAGGTGCATATATCATACATATATATATATATATATATATATGTATATGCAAGTTGTATATGCGCATATATATATGTGTATATATATCTATCTGTCTATGTATGAATCTATCTATATATAAATATATACATATACATGTATATATATGTATATATATATATATATATATATATATATATATATATATATATATATATATATATATATATATATATATATATAACTATATATACTAATACATATATATACATATATATTTATATATCATTACATACAAACACCTATATATTTATCTAAACACATACATATACACATATCTCTACGTGCGTGTGTATGTATGTGTGTGTGTGTATGTGTGTGTGTATGTGTGTGTGTGTATGTGTGAGTGTGTATTTGTGTGTATGTGTGCATGTTTGTGTGTGCGTGTGTGTGCTAAAAACAGTGAGGATAGAGAGGAAAAGATGAAAATTCGATGCAGATTATATAGTTTCTATATTATATATACCGAAAGTTGTAAACTACGGAAAAACGTTACTCCGAGGTTTCCATTTCCTTTACTCAGGCGACAGTGAATACCAGAATAACTTTACAATGCCATAAAAAAATATAATAATAATAATAATAATAATAATAATAATAATAATAATAATAATAATAATAATAATAATAATAATAATAATAATAATAATAATAATAATAATAATAATAATAATAATAATAATAATAATAATAATAATAATAATAATAATAATAATAATAATAATAATAATAAAAAGCTGGCAGAAAACTTTTACAACATAATAGCAGATCCAGAGACAATGCCTGAATGGCTCACAAAAGGGAAAACCATCTTAATCCCCAAATCCACGGAAACGGACAAACCACAAAACTATAGACCTATAACCTGTCTCCCTACGATCTACAAAGCCTTTACTGCAATAATATCGCAGAGATTGAGTAAACACCTGGAAAATAACAACCTGTTTCCAGAAGAGCAGAAGGGATGCTGCAAGGGCTCATACGGCTGTAAAGATCAATTATTGATCAATAAAGCCATAACTGAAGACAGCCGCAGAAAGAAGAAAGGCCTCAGTATGGCCTGGGTGGACTACCAAAAGGCTTTCGACAGTGTTCCCCACATGTGGATTCTGGAAACACTAGCCATAAACAAAGTGGCACCAATTATCATAAAATACATAGAGCACTCAATGAACAAATGGCAGACAGTGCTACAGCTCCAAACAAAAGAGGGACTTGTGAAAACGAAAGCCATCCCCATTAGAAGAGGACTATTCCAGGGAGACACGCCCTCTCCACTCCTGTTCTGCTTGGCACTCACACCTTTAACAGAATTGCTAAATAGAACTGGATGCGGTTACAAATGCTATGGAAAAACAGTCAGCCACCTTCTATATATGGATGACCTAAAATTATATGCAAAAAACGACAAAGAGCTAGAAACACTACTACAGACAGTACACGGCTTTACCAAGGAAATAGAAATGAAATTCGGATTAGAAAAATGTGCCAAAGCAACCCTGAAAAGAGGAAAATTAGTTAAAAGTAGCAATATAATACTAGATAAAGCCAATGAAATAAGAGAACTAGACGAAAGCCAACCATATAAGTATTTAGGAGTCAATGAACTAGATAGGATACAACATACACAAATGAAAGAAAAAATAAAGAAAGAGTACTATAGACGAGTTAGATCAATACTAAAAACAGAGCTCAATGCTAAAAACAAGATAATGGGTATCAACACTTTAGCTGTCCCAGTTATAAGCTACAGCTACAACATCCTTAACTGGACACTAAACGAACTATGTAAAATAGACAGGAAAACAAGAAAAATAATGACAGGATATAGGATGCACCACCCAAAATCTGACATAGAAAGGCTATATATACAACGCACAGAAGGTGGCAGGGGTCTTATACAGCTAGAAAACTATTATAAAATAACCACCATAGGACTGCAAAAATACCTACTCCAGAAGCAAGGGAAACTAATACAAATAGCCACAAAACACGAGCAAAACAAAAAAACTGTTTTCAGTATTTAAGGAAGCTGACAAATACAAACAAGAAATCAATCTACCTAACAAATACGAAGGAGAAGAAGAAGAAACAACAAAAGCTATAAAACAAATGAAATCCAAACTAAAACTAGAACAGCAACGGACCATGATAAAACGATGGCAAGAAAAGCCCCTACATGGTAAATACTGGGCTAAACTAAATGCGAAAGAAATAGACAGAGAAAAATCCCAGCAATGGCTGAGAAGCTCAGGACTCAAAGCAGAGACTGAAGGATTTTTAATTGCTGCACAAGACCAAAGCCTCCCCACCAGAAATTACCAAAAACACATAATGAAAAGAAATATAACAAGTAACTGTAGAATATGTGGAGATCGACAAGAAACAATGAATCATATTATCTCTGGCTGCCCAATCCTGGCTAAGAAGGAATATATTCACAGACACGACAGAGCTGGGACCTATATACACTGGAAGCTATGCCAACATTATGGAATAACAACAGAAAAAAGATGGTATAAACACACGCCAGAAAAGGTCACAGAAAACGAGAAAGCAACCATACTCTGGGATATGCCAATACACACAGATAGAGAAATTAAGGCAAATAGACCAGATATAGTTGTCAAAGATCATGAAGAAAAAAAATGCTTTCTAATTGATGTAGCAATACCAGCAGATGACAACGTTTCTCTAAAAGAAATGGAAAAACTTTCAAAATACAAAGACCTGGAAATAGAGATAACTCGAATGTGGAATCTAAAAACAGAAACAATTCCTATCATAGTAGGTGCCTTAGGTATAATAAAAAAAATATTCAGACAAATACATAACAAAAATAGCAGGACTTACAAATATATATAACATACAGAAAATTGCACTACTGGATACTGCACACATTCTACGCAAAACACTTTCAATACAGTAAACATAAGAGCACCACAGCAAACCACAGCACATAGCCAAGGCGCACAGAGCTGCGCTCGGTAGTGAAGTGAAAGCACGTTATAAAAATAAAACTACTGAATAATAATAATAATAATAATAATAATAATAATAATAATAATAATAATAATAATAATAATAATAATAATAATAATAATAATAATAATAATAATAATAAAATAATAAAAAGATATTCAGACAAATACATAACAAAAAAACCAGGACTTACAAATATATATAACATACAGAAAATTGCACTACTGGGTACTGCACACATTCTACGCAAAACACTTTCAATACAGTAAACATAAGAGCACCACAGCAAACCACAGCACATACCCAAGGCGCACAGAGCTGCGCTCGGTAGTGAAGTGAAAGCACGTTATAAAAATAAAACTACTGAATAATAATAATAATCTTTTCTACAGGTAAAAACCTCAATGAGCAGATCTATGAGCACCAGGGTAGTGTCAAGTTCATCCGTTTTCGGGCTTTGGACTGCTTACCTGTCAATATGATGAGCTCAGCGGACAAAATACTGAGCGGTATTTCTCCTGATTGTTTATGTTTTGAGCTCAAACCCCGTTGAGGTCAAATTCACTTTTCATTTCTTCGGTTCGCTGAAATAAAATACCAATAAAATACAGGGGTTGATGTAATCGACCTGTTTGTTCCCTCCGCTAAAACTTTTCTAACCTGAAACATT
>NC_142943.1:34817242-34819742 GCF_046866305.1 Octopus bimaculoides | reverse complement strand
ATATATATATATATATATATATATATATATATATATATATATATATATATATATATATATATATATATATATATATATATATATATGCGTATATATTCTATATATGTATATATATATATATATCATTCATATGGTATCTTCTCTATTTGTTGTATTAAAATAACTTACTGAAGTTATTCTGTCTTCAGTCTAATTTATTCATCCGCCTCTACGCAGCGAACGATGATGGCGTCGGCAGTGACGATGGACATTCTCGCCACGACGACGACGACGACGACCACCACCACCACTACTTCTACTACTACTACTAGTACTACTACTACTACTACTACTACTACTACTACTACTACTACTACTACTGCTCCTACTACTACTTCTACCGCTTTCACCACTATATAACTGAAACTATCAATATGTCCACCGTGGCAATCAACACCACTATCATCAACACCAATATTACTTGCGCAAACGTCAACTGGAAGAGCAACAATAACAGCAAAGGAAACAAACAACAAAAACATCTTCAGGACAATCCTTATCATCTTTAACACCATCACAATTCATCATTATCATCATTACCACAACCACGACTACCATATTTGTATCCTCCTCCTCCGAATCTACCTCCTCCTCCTCCTCATCATCATCATCAGAATCATCGTCTGCAGCAGCAGGTGCAGCAGGGACAGCAGCAGCAGCAGCAGCAGGAGCAGCAGCAACACCACCATTACCACCAAAAGAAATGGAAAAACTTTCAAAATACAAAGACCTGGAAATAGAGATAACTCGAATGTGGAATCTAAAAACAGAAACAATTTCTATCATAGTAGGTACCTTAGGTATAATAAAAAAAATATTCAGACAAATACATAACAAAAGCACCAGGACTTACAAATATATATAACATACAGAAAATTGCACAACTGGGCACTGCACGCATCCTACGCAAAACACTTTCAATACAGTAACCATAAGAGCATCACAGCAAATCACAGCACATACCCAAGGCACACAGAGCTGCGCTCGGTAGTGAAGTGAAAGCACGTTATAAAAATAAAACTACTGAACAATAATAATAATAATAATAATAATAATAATAATAATAATAATAATAATAAGCCTTCCTATTATAGTCACATGACCTGAAATTTCAAGCGTGGGGTGACAATCGTTTTCATCGACCTCAATGCTGAGGTTCTTATTTCATTGATCCCGAAATGAAGAAACGCAAAGGTGTCTTGGTAGAATTTGAACTGAGAATGTAAAGCGGGAAAAAAGGCCGCTAAGCAGTTTGTCCGGCGTGCTGCCTATAGCGCCTGCACCACAAGCAACAACAACAAAAACTACAACAACATCAAGAAGAAGAAGAAGAACAGCAACAACAAGAAGAAGAACTACAACAAGAACAAGATGAAGAGTCGAATGCAAAATTGAAAGAGCGAATGAAATGAATTATTTAATGAATGAATGAATGGAATAAAAAAAATAATATTTGAAAGAACATAAGATAGAAAATAAAAATAAATAAGCATATAAATACGAAAGAAACATTTCTGAAAGTGAGAAAGACGATTCCTACACAATGAAAATTTAACAGTTATTGAAATCAATATCGATCTGTTAGATAGAAATACCCTTGGGGAGCTTCAATATTCTTACCATTGTGTCTTGACCAAACCTAAGATAAGGAGATTAGATAACAGGAAGCGTGAAAGATGACAATGCAATGTAAAGATGGATAGAATAATGGCGAAGATGAAATATGAAGCGAAGAAAAAAAAAGGAACGGAATAAATAATTATAATTAAAAAAGAAGGAAATATAAGGAAAAAAAAATGGAATGCGAATAAAAATGAAAGAATTACAAGGAGAAAAAGAAGAATATATAAGAAACAAAATGGAATAACTTGTAAATATATAATGTTAATTCTAAAATATATGTATATATATATATATATATATATATATATATATATATATATATATAAATATATATATATATATATATATAAATATATATATATATATATAAATATATATATATATAAATATATAAATTAAAGTATGCACACATTCATACAAACTCATATATTATACGCATCCATGTATAGCTATATATCTATGTATGTATATATACACAGAGGCTGATACGCAGATACAATACACACGCATATAAATATATATTTAAATATAGGTATATATGTGTGACGATATATGTGCGTGTGTGTTAGAGTGTGTGTGTGTATAATTTTTAAAAGTATCTCAAAGTAGCGTATTGTAGCATTTCCTTCTTTCAATATCTTCCACTCAAATTTCCTATCTTTTGTTTCCTATAGTTTTTTTTTTTTCAGAATTATGTGTGTGTGTGTGTGTATGCACAGCTACATATATATGAGTATGTATTTAATATATGTATGTATATATATGCAATTATGTAGCTGCGCCAGTATGCGTATGTATGTACATATGTACATGTAATATTTTATCTTATAAATATTTC
>NC_142943.1:34809742-34812242 GCF_046866305.1 Octopus bimaculoides | reverse complement strand
GCATCCAAGCATACGCACTCTTACGTACTCCAGAGCAGATATTATAGAGGGACAGACATGCAAATATATATGCCTACGTCTATAATTTATATTGTAATATATATATACATATATATAAACATATATACATATATATGTACACACACACGCATATATATAAATACACACACACAAATACACATATATATATGTCTGTGTGTGTGTATGTGTGAGTGTATGCGTGTGTATATGTGTGTATCTGTGTGCGCTTGTATTTATTGATATCTGTAGAGAATTAATATTCTGTTTACGTGTGAAATGAATTCCTTTTCAATATTGATTGTAATTTATGGACAAAACTATCTATCACCTTTCTGAATGTATTCCAGTTGATACCTCTTGTACAGCCTCTTCTTCTTCTGAAAGTTATTACCGTTATTATTATTATCATTATTATTATTATTATTATTATTATTATTATTATTATTATTATTATTGAGGAGGTAGGATCGTCCGCATTCCGGACGAAATGTTTGGAAGTACTTCTTCCGGCTTGACGACGATCTGAGTTCAAACCTGGCGAGGCAATATTTGGCTTTGATCCTTTCGAGGTCGATATAAATATGTACCAGTCGTGCACTGAGGTCCATGTTCTCGATTAGCCGCCTCTCCACAGATTCCGGGTCTTGTAATTGTCACAGAAGGAAATGCGATTCTTATTAAAACGGCGAGATGGCACAATTGTTAGAACGCCGGACGAAATTGCTTCGCAGTATTTCTCCAGTTTTGCGTATTGACTTCGAATTCCGCCGAAATTTATTTTGCCATTCATTCTTCTGGGACCGATTATTACTAGTTAAACAATGGGATCATTGTAACTAACTGGCCTCCTCCTGTAAAATTTCAGGACTTGTGCCTATAGCTGATATGATTATTATTATCATTATTGTTGTTATTAGTGATGTTGTTGTTGTTGTTGCTGGTGTTTATTAAGAGGAGCTGGACGAATCAGTTGCACGTGGGAGAAAGTGCTTAACGTTACTTATTCAAACTGTGGACAGCACAGTTTTATATATTTAGCAATGCCAACAATCAGAATGCCTTCTGCTCAAATCAGAATGCGAAAGTATGCAGTCTCTCGGAGCTTCCGAAACCACATAGTTCACCCTCCAACCTCAGCTGAGCAGAAACTTCAACAATCACAATAGCAAATGCAGCAAAAGTTATCTAAAAACAGTAGGAGCCACTGCAGCAACGACAACACGAAACCGTATCCACAAAACCGGATGCAGTTTAAATTAAGAATTAATTAAGAAATGTTATTTAATACTCAATATGCTTTCAACTGTTGGTACAAGACCTTAAATTTTGGTGTGAGGGATTAAGTCGAATTCAAGCGACGCCAGTGCTCAACCAGGATTTTAACTTAGGGCATACAAAGCCCCCAAAAATTAAAAAAAACGCTAATCATTTTGTCCAACATGCTAACGTTTCAGCCAGCTCGTTGTCACACTCAATTCTTATAACGGAAGTGTATCCTGATCAAGGATATAATGAAAATTTCTCTGAAATTACTGAATCATTAGAACGTTTACTAGAGTAGCTCATGGATGTGTTCCGGCTCTCTGCTCCTGTGTTCACGATCCATCGCACTCAACCTTAAATTTTATCTTTTAGCGATGGATGAATAACGCACCAATCCCGTAAAGATGTCAATTATTTCACGTCTCCAATTTTCATCTTCTCTCTCACTCTCTCTCCCGCCCCCTTTCGTCACTCTCTCTCCCGCCCCCTTTCCTCCCTCTCTCTCCGTTTCTCTCGCTGCTCAACACCAATTACTATTTTTATTATATTTTTATAATTTTCCACAAAGTCCCAAGAAAGAGTTTGTTTCATGAACGCCGAAAGAAAGAATATAAAACTATCTTTACATTCTGTATTCGTGATTGTTTTGCAAGATTCTTGATGGGAAATCTTGTTTTGAAGCAGATTACTTTTCGTGTCTGTTGAGGTTCATTATGCAAATAATAAACAGATACACTAGGTCCATATAATTTATTTTCGTATTATTAGTCAACTGGTTAAAGTGGCAGAATATGTAACACGCCGAGCAGGAGGTCTTGCGGCATTACGTCCATCTTTACTCATTACTCTTTTACTTGTTTCAGTCATTTGACTGTGGCCATGCTGGAGCAC
Organism: Octopus bimaculoides; assembly: GCF_046866305.1. Lineage (NCBI taxonomy): Eukaryota > Metazoa > Mollusca > Cephalopoda > Octopoda > Octopodidae > Octopus > Octopus bimaculoides. Next base: position 34,810,067 of record NC_142943.1, on the reverse strand, counting down.
CGCCTTTAGTCGAGCATATCGAACCCAGGACTTATTCTTTGTAAGCCTAGTACTTATTCCATCGGTCTCTAATGCCGAGCCGCTAAGTTAAGGGGACGTAAACACACCAGCATCGGTTGTCAAGCGATGTTGGTGGGACAAACACAGACGACACAAACGTCTACACACACACACACACACAGACACACACACACACACACACACACACACACACACACATATAAATATATATATTCAGCAAACACCAGAACATAAGCGGCCAAGTAATACAATCTTTCTGAATTTTCAGATTATTTATATGCTAGGCCACTGGTTTTAAATTGAT
>NC_142943.1:34782242-34804742 GCF_046866305.1 Octopus bimaculoides | reverse complement strand
AACACATCCCACACAATACACATTCTACATACCCACAAATATCATATAAAACCCAACTGACGCTTGCGCAACAGTAACTTCTTGTACCTCTACCGATGGGCGTTATACACAAATCTAGTTTTAAAAAATAAGCTCCCTGGTGTGGTTTCCTCTCTCCTTATGTGTATGATATAGGCCATACTGACTAGAAATATGAAAACACATAAGTACTTTTACATGACTGTCTGACCTTTTTGAAACTCTCATATATTCCAGTAGTGTCCTGAGAAATTAGCATTGAAAGTTTAACTCTTTAGAGATAAAAGCTCTGGAGGTCACCACCTGACCCTAATATTCCTTCATGAACAAGGGAGACGGGTGAAAAAACAGAAATGTTCGTCTTGGTAGATTTGTTAGCTAAACATCCCTGAATTCAAACATTAGATGATACATGTTATGCAATGTAGGAAAAATATGGTTATACATACCAACACAATAAGTATGTGTTATTTACCAATATTTTCCTATATTGAAATTCAAACTAAAATATTCTCCTAAGATGTAGAAGAGCGTAGTGATGAAAAAGACTTATAAATACATACAATCTAAATTCTATACAACTCTAAAAGGTCTATAACACAAAACTTAAAGCAACACAGCAATATTTGAAAAATGTCATCTTAATATTCAAAAGTTACATGAGTTATATGCTTGTAATTATGGATAAGGATGACTATAGTATAACGTCGTTTCACCAACAGCAAAAATACCTTTGTATGTATTCCGAAAAATGATCACAGCTAATTGAAATTTGAAATTAATGAATTGGGCACTGCCACCATATCTCTCAGATGCAGAATATCCATGCCTTCTGCATCTCATAATAAATTGTAATGCTGAGGATGCTGTCTCAGCAAGTGGCAATCCTAATATTCATTCTTAGCTCGCTATTATCCCATATTCCAATCAATTTCGTCAGCTTCGCTGGGTTTTAAACGGCTTTCCGATATCCGATTCGTCTGGAGGTCTTAGACGAGGGAGAGAGAGAGAGTGAGAGAGAGAGAGAGAGAGAGAGAGAGAGAGAGAGAGAGAGAGAGAGAGAGAGAGAGAGATGTAAAAATTACGGAAATACAATTAACAAGGCACTAATATAACATATCCGACCGCCTTCTTTTGACTTTAGAAATGTGGACTGACTGGTTGGACTGCTTCACATAACTGCCAAATCTCCTTCAAATTTCAACTCATTACCTAAAATTAGATAAGTAGACATCCTGTACAGTCGTCCATGTTTGAAATAGCAAGGGAAATGTTGTTTGAGCCAAGGAGAGAGCCCTTTTGTAGTTTCACGTAAAATAGGTAATAGTAATCGAATTCTCCCAAATCTCAACGGTCTCACTTCGAAAGAGTGTGACACGATAGACAATGTTGTCTTATATATAAAAGTCACCGAATGTTCACGGTTTCAAAGCATTTGATCATATAGCTGGTCGATTAATGTTGATTTAGGCTACACAGCAACAATCAGTCTAAAAGGTTAAGTGAATGAATACCTTACAGTATAGATCAGTTCGTACCGAACTAAACTCAAGTTAAACGAAAACAACTGTAGCAGCAATGGGGCCCATTTAATACGAAACAATGCATAAAACCCAACGTTTGTACCACGTCACATTAAAGAAAAAGAAAACTCCGATCTTATTTAAGTTACTTACCTTGTTTACGTTATATTAAGAGTAGTGTAAAAGGTTATTAACAATTAAAGTTGAATATATGTATTTTACCACAATGGTTATCCGTTTCGTTCCGAGTTTACAGCTGAAACTGGAGCTAGTGAGAAGCAGTAGGCTTCCGAATTAGCAGGTATATATTAGAAGAAAAAGGCCAACGAAAATAAAGGCAGGTCGAGTATCTCAAGTCATTTATAATATTATATTTAGAGCAAGGTAAATTTGAGGCAATTAATTAATAATTACTCAGTTAATTAATTAACTAATTATTGGATGTCCTACAGCTGCTTCTGGGATATCTGAAGTGATAGGTTAGCATCTCCATCCCTGGGTATTCCGTCATCAGAGACAAGGTGTGAGTATGTCTGAAAGTTTTAGACGGAATTCACAGTTTATAACGGAATAAAATAGCAGTTAGAAGAGTAAAGAGTAAAACAGTATTCTTCTACCTAATATTTTGCTCTTAATTTGTCAATCTCCTATATTTTATTCCTTTATAAACTGTGAATTCTCTGTCTAGAACTTTCATACATACTCACCTTCTCTCTGATGACTGATTGAAATAAAGTATTAGACAAATACAGGAGTGTGTTTATTCGACTATGACACCTCCCGTCGTCAGTAACTTTCTTGGTCTTGTGCCTGTGTAAGAAATCCATTTTTTAAAAAGAGTTAATGCACACACACACACACACACACACACACACACGTTTGTAACATATATGAGTATATACATATATGTAAAGAAAACAGCGTAATGAGGGCGCTAAAATATTATTCAGATAGAAAATAATAATGATAATAATATGAATAAATTTGTTAATTGCAAAGATATCATAAAAGTGTTTTCTCCGTTGTTTTTTATCAACATATTTACTTAAGCTTTCGTTGTTAATTTCTTTCTTCTTTTTTGTTTTTCGTGGTTTTCTTTGTGTATGAGTGTTTGTGGTGTGTATGTGTGTGAATACACGCATACACACACATACACATGCACACACAAATACTCACATATACTCACATATATATGTCAACTCCCGCTGTTTATCTTTCCCTCTCTACTTACATATAAGCGTGTGTATAAATATACAGCTTTGTTCTTGTGACATTTTCATCTCTATCTCTATGTATATGTATATAAATACGTTGATATATTATATATATATATATATATATGTATGTGTGCGTGTGTATAGATATGTATATATATATATATATATGTGTGTGTGTGTGTGTGTGTGTGTGTGTGTGTGTGTGTATATGTATTTGTATATATGTTTGTGTATATATATATATATATATATATATATATATATATATATATATATATATATATATATATATATATATATATATATATATATACAATGCATACATATATACATTTCTATATTTATTTATTCATTGATTTCATTTCATTTTCTTTGATTATTCTGCTATCTATTTTGCTGTTTATTTTTTGTCGTTTCCTATCATTTACTTCCTCCACCCATCACCCCCCGCCGCCGCCACCACCACTACCTATAGCAACATCTCCACCACCTCCATAGCAACCTCTACTACCACCTCCACTTCCTCACTACCAAATCTTTTTTTGTTTTGTTTTCCGTCTTTGATGATGATTTTGTTAACTTCTATTTCTATATTTATTTATCTTTTGTATTTAATTTATATATATGTATAATATATATATATATATATATATATATATACACACACATACATATATATATATCTTATTTATTTATATAATTGTTGTTTGTTTATAGTTGTGTTCTTGTTTGTCTGATTGTGTGTTTGTCTGATTTATTTTTTTATTATTTATTGTATATATCATTAGTATTATCATTACCCTTATTATTATTATCATTATTATTATTATTATTATTATTATTATTATTATTATTGTCATTGTTATTATTATGTTTAGGTTTTTTTTTATATCTGAATCGTACGAGAAATTCCATAATTTTGTACGATAATGAAATATTGTTCCGTTACCGGAAGTTAGACACTCAACTGTTTAAAAGACAACAACAGCTACAAAACAAACTAAGGTGGTAGTGGTGGTGGTGGCGGTGATGGTGAGGAGGAGGAGGAGGAGGAGGGAAAATAAAACCACATAAAGTAAAGCAAAGAAAAATAAAAGTACAAACAAGCAAAGATAAAAACAAACAAAACAAGACAAAATAAAACAAACGAGACAAAAACAAGAACAAAAACAAAAACTATAGTAGAAAAACACTAGAAAATCATCACGAAAACACAAAGAAAAAAACTGAGGCTACTGATCAGACAATCAGCAAGCATTTAGTGTTAATCTAGTGACTTACACAACATCGTCTCTATAAACTTGCTATTTATTAACCATTTCATTATTTTTAGCCGGAAACATTCACTCTATTCGTTATATATTTGTTTATTTTGTTGCATTTATATATTTCTTTAGTTAGTTATTTAGTTATTTAGTCAGTTACTTAGGTTGGTTTTTCTTGTGTTTGTTGAAATTTCTTATGGTTGTTTATTGTTTTGTGTATGTGTTGTGTTTGTGTGTGAATCTTACAGTCTTGTTGCTAGTGTTGGTCTTGTTGTTGTTCACATCAATACCATTGTTGTCGTAACGTTAATTATTATAATTATTATTATCATTATTATTATTATTATTATTATTATTATTATTATTATTATTATTATTATTATTATTATTATTATTATTACTATTATTATTATTATTATGATACTGCTATTTTATTTTATTTATTTTAAAAATTTCATATTAATGTTTTACACACACGCACAGACAGACAAACACACATACACACACACGTTGACACATGTAGGTGTATGTGTGTTATTTTGTGTGTATGTACATGTATATGAATATATACATACATACATACATACATACATAAAAAAATATATCTGCATGTATGTATTCATAGCTTTTAATTTTATTTCGTATTATCATTCCATTATATTATAGTGTGTTAGAAATCATTATGCTATATTATTTTATATTATATTACATATATTGTATTATAGCATATTATAGTACATTATATGATATTAGATCATATTATATTATAGCATATGATAACACATTATATTGTATTTATATTTCACTAGACTATATCATATTATAATACACAGAATACGATATTGTATTATATTATACAGTATATTATATTAATATTATATCCGTTAAAAGGCTGCACATTAATCAATTATTGTTATACTTGAAAAAAAAATCTCTTTCTTTACTTTGCACCAATAACAAAGTAATTGACCACAAATAACTATATTGATTTCTAATTTAGGCATAAATTTGTGTTGATGAGAACGCTCAATTAAATATGAAGCCTATTATGTCTCTAATACTTAATTTTTTTTCAAGCCCATAAAGCAGTATCAGCTAGGTCGAGGGTTGAATTTAAATAGGGAATAGCTAAATAGCGCAAGGCATTTCATATGATACTCTACCGATTTTGCTTATCCACCTCCTTGATCATAGCCGAATATATTATAATGACTGTGTGTGGAGGAGGAATTAGATCTGTTAATTAAACACAATCATCATGAAAATAATTAATTGAGAAAGAGAGAGTGAGAGAGGAAGAGAGAGACAGACATAGACAGACAGGTAGAGGAAGTGGGAAAAGAGGACAGAGAGTGCGAGAGAGAAACAATGAACTTTTTGGGGCGCTGGTTTTTTGGGCACTGGTTTCCAGCGTTGCTATGATCTCGTTATTCTATCTCCTTATGTTCCATGTAGGTGACACCTTGTTTTACAATTAGAGGGAACAAAACAATCTAGAAAATCTAGACTAAACAAAAACATCTTGAAAAAACTACCTCATAAGCAATACATCGTATTAATTTACGATTCATATAATCTATTGCCTATTGCTTGCTAATTTTATCCATTGGGGTATGAATATGGGGACATTACAATGACAATAAACAATTTATTTAGAGAAGGATGAAACGTGATAGACGCGACAAGGGCCAATTGAAGAATCTCAGAGATCCAGGATTGCTCTGATCACCAATCGAGCTCGCTCGCAACTGTTTCTCTCCAATCTATAGGTGCTTGCTTAGCGTAGAGCTATTGACTCAGCCCATTTTTGCCACATTCGCACATATTTTTACAATGGCAGATAGCACTTACCTTCCACCCTCACTTTCATTTTCAATTGGAACTTAATAAAATTGATGCGGGCTTGACCGAAAAGGATGTGTCTTTCTTTAATCCTCTCAGCTATCTTTTTCGCCATAGCCACCAGACAGTGGAAACCCGCCTGCTCTTCAACATAACTCTGCAAGTCAACAATGCTCAGAGTCTGCACGAGTGGATAAACTTGTATATGTATATATGCATGCATATATATATATATATATATATATATATATATATATATATATATATATATATATATATATATATATATATATATATATATATATATATATATATATATATATATATATATATATATATATATATATATATGTATATGTATATATATGTGTATATATATATATATATATATATATATATATATATATATATATATATATATATATATATATATATATATATATATATATATATATATATATATATATACACATATATATACGTATATGTATATACAGATATATCTTTGCATATATATATGTATACATTTATATATATATATATATATATATATATATATATATATACTTATTTATGCATATATATATATATGTATATATATATATATATATATATATATATATATATATATATATATATATATATATATATATATATATTACATACAAGAATAAGAGGAATGAACAGCAAGTGTGGATTCCTGAATGCTAGAAATAGATGCCGAATCATCCAACCACGAAAAAGTATGTTCTCAGTAGAAAAATCAGCAACACAACAGACTGTAAACGAGTAAGACAAATGAAAAAATACTAAATTAAAAAACGATTAATTTACGTACCATGGTTTCACCTGTTAAAATTTACATAAGTAAATATCTGCAGGATCATCAGCGTAAATCTGTCTATTTTAGAATGTAATACACCGAGCTAGACACAAGCCATTCACCCGTAAGTGAACACGTGTAGAGCTCCGTGCATTACACTCAGTGTATCCTTTCAAATGTCTTCAAATCTGGCGCGCTAAGCATTCAGGAATCCACATTTGCTGGTTATTCCTCTTATTCTTGTATATATATATATATATATATATATATATATATATATATATATATATATATATATATATATATATATATATATATATATATATATACCCAGTGTCATTCACCTTTCATTTGTATGTTCTCACTGCATGGATACAGATACATTCTATCGAAAGTGTATATTTACTTATAATAATGTGTATCTAATTTTCTTTATGTAAATATATACATACAAATACATTCTATGGACAAACTAAGCACAAACATATGCATAGAAATATACCCTCTGCACACACTCTAGACCACACCCACATATATTAAATATATTCAACCAGAGACCCACATACACACACGTAAACACATGAATGTATATAACTGTGCATACATACAGATATATATATATATGCATAAGTGAAAATACATATATATATTCGCGTGTGTGAGTGTGTGTGTGCTTGTCTATCTTAATAGACATTCGGTTGGCTCATTCTGCAAATAAATGGGAGTCCAGTAACGTTAGGTGAATGACATTAGATATGATGATGATAATTTAGGTAGTTACATAATATTATTCAATTTTATTTCTGTTATATATACAAATATATATGTATATAAACATCTATACATCTATATATATATATATGTGTGTGTGTGTGTGTGTGTGTGTGTCTGTGTATGTGTGTGTGTGTGTGTTGGCGTGTGTGTGTGTGTTGGCGTGTGTGTGTGTGGGCATCTATGTATGTATGTATATCACTGAGAAAATAAATGATTTGGTTGTGTTATAAAGACATGTAGGAGATGCCGATGAGGTCTCAAGCATATATGCACGAATATATATCTGATTTTGTGTATATATGACTATATTTATACGGATCAGTGTATATATATATATATATATATATATATATATATATATATATATATATATATATATATATATATATATAAAGGGAGAGAGAGAGAAACAGACATACAGAAAGACAGACTGAAAGACAGCGGCTGGGAGGGTGTCTGATAGAAAGGTAGATAGATACATATACGTATACACATATACACAAATATATATCTATATATATATATATATATTTATATATATATATATATACGCTTATGTATTTATTTGCTAGATTCTTGATGTGGAAATGTGTATTGAAATATATACTCTTAAATAGGGATGGTTATCATACACAAATATTGCTGTTTTGTTACAAATAATAATACACATAAATTTGACGATAAAAGAAATAGTGCGTGTGCTTAATTGACAAATGAAGACCATCTGCAAGTAAAACAACATGCACACACATACACACACACACATAGACATATGTATACATACACACACATATATATATAAATACATATACATATACATACATATTAGTATACATACGCACATACATAAATCTATGCATATATTAATGCACGGGCACATATTTTCTGGGCTGAATAAGTGCAGAAGAAAGGCGAAGGTCACAACATAAGCACTAGAAAGGGTTTTGGGACTGCATTCACGCACACACGCACACACACATGCAAATACGCGCAGGCACACACACACACACACACACACACACACACACACGAACACACACACGAACATACACACGCACACACACGCGCGCACACATACGTACACGCATCTAATAGTTTATAAAAGAGTGAGGTTTGTGTATTCACTTTTCACGCGAAAACGGCTTCAACAATTGCATTCGTACATGTGTAGCATGAATAATTTCACCTCGGACAAATAATAGGCTGTTCATTTGATTGTTTGTATTAAAAATTATTAAAAATATTATTTAAAATAATTAAAAATTATTAAAAATTATTAAAAATAAAAAGAATATTTCTTTCTTTTTTTTCTTGCATTGACATCTTTGAAAGTTTTTAAAATATTTACTTCTGGATTTCTAGCGTCGGTGACATAACATACCTTTTTATCTATATCTCTTTATCATATCACTCTCGCTATCTCTATCTCTCTGTAACATATCTCTCTCTATCTCTCTATCTATATATCTTGTTTTCACTTGCAATTTTCATATGTCATTGTTTAACTTCCATGTTATTGTTTTCACTGTATGCTTAAGTTTTCAATCGCTATTTACAAACAAACAACGACAAATTACTGACAAAAAGAAGTTCACAATTACTGATGTAATTAATTTCATAATTTACTGACAGATGCATCTTCATAAATTACGTTTCAACCCGTACTGTTTTGTGTCTTTCTATTGTTGACGGTTTCTGTCTGATTCCTTCGATACTGGCTCTGTGGTCCACTGACTGACAAATTTCGCTTCAACACGCGCAATACTTTATTCTTCATTAACATTTCTTATTTCTGCTTGTCGTATTAAGAAACATAATTTCCATTATCAAGTCATTTTCATTGTTTTCTATCTTCTGCACTCGTGTATTCTATCCCTACTCCCCAATTTGGATTATCATAATTCTCAGAAAAATGGATAGTTTTATATATATATATATATATATATATATATATATATATATATATATATATATATATATATATATATATATAAGGTTTCAAATTTGTATGTTTAAAAATGTAGACTCTCAACACGACCGATATGTATTCCATTTATTTAATTATTTACCATTCGATGTTGAGATCGAATGGTAAATAAATGGAATATAGATCGGGCGTGTTGAGAGTCTCTACATTTTTAAACATACAAATTTGAAACCTTGGAAATATAAACAATAAGAACGACCCTTAAGGAATCTAATCATTGATCCTTTGGGGTGAAGTCTTATGCTATATTGGTAACGATTACGAAATTTACTGGAAAATTATATATATATATATATATATATGGGAGAATATACAAATAATAACAACAGACGAGGACAGGTGGTGTAAATAACAAAAGTATATATTAGTATGACGCTCGGGAATACGGAACGTCTTTGACGTTTCGAGCTACGCTCTTCAACAGAAAGAATACGGAGACAAGGAGAAAAACACGGAGAAATATATATATATATATATATATATATATATATATATATATATATATATATATATATATATATATATATATATATATATATATATATGTATATATATATATATATACAGATATATATATATATAAATATATATATATATATATATATAACGTGAGAGAGTTAGGTGTTGGGGGTACAACCCACTAAGGGATAGTATCTATCCAGTATACTGCTGGGAGGGTACCCAATTATTGCTACGCTAGTGCTATACTAGGTGCAATCAATGGGAGCGGGTAAAAGTGGAGGTTTTACCCAAAATTTGTGTAACAATTAGAAAATATACATATAGCTATATATATCACAGATATATATATACACCTATGTGTGTGTGTGTATACGCAGAAAATTTTATCAATGTGGTTGTTGTTAAGAAAAATGCAACGTAGGAATTAGTCAAGAAACAGGTTGTTTGGTTTAAAATATGAATACATTAGAAACGTAACACTTAAGCCACTACAACATACATACAGAATCATACAGAAACATATATACACGATACACAAACACCATTATTCACAAACACATGGTCATATGCTCAACCATACACGTCCATCCAGTATCACACACACACACACACACACGCACGATTATAATATCGAACACTTACTTTCTAAACTCATATGTTTCTTTTCTAACATATTGCCTTTCTATGGATTGTGTATTCATTAATTTCTTCAATTATTTATTCTTTATAATTATACGCAAACGATACTTGCAAAAATACCCACCCTCTTACACCCATATGCGTATACGTATTTAAGCGTACATTCATTTATATACGATTAATTGTAGATATATATTATGTTGAGATACATATATATATCTAAATATATATATATATATATACATATATATATATATATATGAATATACATATGCATACAATAAAACAGACAAACACATAAGCACACACACACACACACACACACACACACACACATATATATATGTATGTATAGGGTATGTAAATATATATTGAGCTACATGTGTATATGCTTGCAAACTTACCAATAGGTGTCTGTGACAGTGTATGTGCATATCTATACACATATATGTGTGCGCGTGTGTGTGTGTGAGTGTAACATAAACGCTTTTACATCCAGTTAAGTGTTTCTCTACAAATCTTACGTTTTTGATATTCTCACATATATATTTTCATTTAATACAATATTGCCTTTTAGTCTATCTCTTTCATGTCTATCTAACTCACAATTCGTGTCTCTGTCTGTATACCTGTCGGTCTGTTTGTCTATCTATCTATCTATCTATCTATCTATCTATCTATCTATCTATCTATCTATCTATCTATCTATCTATAATGCTCTCCTTTCATGTGTGTATTATCCATATAAGTGTGTCCTCTTGTTTGCTTGCGTGTATATGTATGTGTTTGAATGTGTGAATGAGTGTATATAAATAAAAATATTTGTACCTCTCATGTGTAAATATATGAATACATATATGCTTGTATGTATATATATATATATATATATATATACTTACACACACACACATACACACAAACATGCATTTATATATATATATATATATATATATATATATATATATATATATATATATATATATATATATATATTGATAGATAGATAGATGTATTTTTCTCTCGCTCTCACCCCGGAGAGAGAGAGAGAGAGAGAGAGAGAGAGAGAGAGAGAGAGACACACACACACACACACACACACACACATTCAAAACGCTCACACATATATATGTATTAGGTGTTGTATGGATCTTGTACTCGCTCTCGCCAGATTAATTTTTAAATATTTTAGTATGATTATTTGTATTTGAAGTAAACTATGTGCATATATATAGAGAGATTTCTACACAAATACACACATCCCACCAAATATACGCAAATATATACACACATTCGACAGTCACCTCCTCATTCGGTCAGGCATTTACTCCCCATATTCACACGCTTCGCCACACCCACATACATACATACATACATATACGTGTCTATATGGATGTATGCATAAATATATACATATCTCTACAAACCTGCATGCTTATATATGTGTATATGAGCGTGAGTGTGTGTTTGTGTTTGAGCATGTGCGCGGATGTGCGTGCTTGTATATGTATATTGAAGTGTATGTTATTCATGTGTAATATTTATATAAATCGTAAGCGTAGAAATGCATATACACAACACACACATACGCGAACACACTTCTATTAATATCACTACCACGTATATTAATATTTTAACATTAATTTATTATCATTATTATTATTATTATTATTATTACTATTATTTCTATTATTACTATTATTATTATTATTGCTGGTGTTGTTGTTTTTATAACTATCATCATCATCATCGATGTTAATATTATCATATGCGTCTGTATACATCCATATATTAATGAATATGTGTGTGTGCGTGTATGTATATAGATATATATACACACACACATTCATATATAGGTATATACATTTGTATATATATTTATAGATATACTCACACACACACACACATATATATATATAATGTGTACATACATATATTATATGTATATGTATATATATATTTATATATATATAATTATATATATAATTATATATATATTTATACATATATGTATATATAAATACATAAATATATATATATATATATATATATATATATATATATATATATATATATATATATATATATGCATGCAATAATGCTAGTGTTATTATTAATAATATTTTTATCACCATCATCACCACAATCATCATCATTTTCATTGACAATGTTATTATTATTTAATTATTCATTTGAAAATTAATAACAAAAATATAAAAATTGATTTTTCTTTTTGAAACCACCCCAAAAAAGCTACTAATGTTTCCCCACTTTTTATACGATTTTAATAGCCAGAAACAATTATAAATCTATAGGCAAATTATGAAATTATGCAAAATTCTACTTTTTCAAATGATACGTTTAAAAGATAAACTCACAAAATCGCAAAACAGTTACAAGAACAAACATTAATTTCTGCGTGTAGGTATGTTTCTGTGAGTGTGTTGTATAAGTGTGTGTGAGTGTGTTTGTATGTGTATGTATATATATATATATGTGTGTGTGTGTATATGTGTATGTGTGATTGCGCTTGCCTTAGTGGTGTTGGGGAGGAAGGGCCTATCATTGAATACATAAATATTAATATAGTATATGTTAGATGGAGAGACTTTTCTGAAGTGAACAGCCAAACAGACATACAAACCGAAAGTGACACGCGTGAATACTCTTTAATGGGGAGAGAGGAAGATAGAGAGAAAGCAATTGAGGGAGGGTCTGTGTGAGGAGCTGAGAAGGGGAGAGAGAGAGAGAGAGGGCATGAAGAGAGAGGGAGAGAGAGAGGGAGGGAGAGGGAGAACGAGTGGGAGTCTGAGAGGCTGGCTGACAAAAGCCTGCTCTAGCACTTAAGTCAGAAAAACAATATACATAATCATAGATAGAGACATACGCATATCAATTACATACAAACACAAGTATACACGTATACGCCACACATTACAAAAGCGTGTATATATGTATATAAATGTATGTATGTATATATATATATATATACATATATTTATATTCGTATATATATATGTGTGTGCGTACGCATACATACATACATACATACACACACACACACACACACACACACACACACACACATATATATATATATATATATATATATATATATATATATATGTATATGTATGTAAATATATATATATATATATATATATATATATATATATATATATATATATATATATATATATATATATATATATATATATATATATTTATTTATATACTCACACAATCACGCATTTTTATACAAACATATATATAAATGAATATGTATGTATATGTGTGGGCGTATATATATTTGTGTGTGTGTATGTATGTGTGTGTGTGAAGAGAGTTGCATACACCCATTGTGGGTTCCTAGCAAATACTTAATATTAATTTGGCAAAAACATTTATGTGACTGTTTTCAAGTGGATAAAATTCAGAACAAACATATAGATCAAACTAAATAACACATAAGTCAAGTCAAATATGTCTGCAAATAAAAACCGATTTAATGATTCTCTTCCTGTCTTGGATTTAAGAATATAACTCTAGTGACAAGTGCGGATGAGCAAGACAGAACACGTGATCTCAGTTAGGGTTCAATATTGTTAAAGATTAGTATGAAGTATCCTACAAAAGAAACGCACAACGAAAAGAAGTCACACTCTACACATTTGGTAGAAGTTACATATCAGTTTCACTCGGCTCCATAAAACTTATACGTTTGTAAGTTCGTAGAACGGACCTAATTCATGAAACATCGAGAGTGAGAGTAAAATGATATGAGACAAGTTCAAGATAGCTGCTAGATATTTGGTTCCCTTTGTCAGAAAACAAAGGGATTAGAAAATGGCATCATTTATTTTCTTTGTTCTTAGGGCCATACCGCTGGGCAGGATGTAGGTTATTTTGTCTGGGAGACGCATTGCTGTTGATACTAATATATATATATACATATATACAGTATGAATTATACTCTTCAATATTGTGGATGATACATAGACACACACACATACACACACACATATATATTCAAGTACCTAATTAACGAAATTAATTATATATATATATATATATATATATATATATATATATATATATATATATATATATATATATCATAAATATACAGGGATTAGTATTGAGTTGCTTCTCCAACATACTGAAAATTTAGAAAATAGCAGTCAAAGAACTACTGATTCTAAACTACAAATTTTTCTCTAAATGGATGGCGATATTTATGGCACACATAGAACAAAAACCGGAGGGGAAAGCATAAACAAAACAAGTCTTTAGTTAATCGGATACGATCGTTTCAGTAGTTCTTTGACTGCTATTTTCTAAATTTTCAGTATGTTGGAGAAGCAACTCAATGTTAATCCCTGTATATTTATGATGATAAATGGTTTTACCGATAAAGGTTTTTTCATACTGAACTACTTGGCAAAATTGTTAATTATTAATTCTATTATTAATTGACGATTCCCTGCCCTTATTCTTGTATATATATATATATATATATATATATATATATATATATATATATATATATATATATATAGATATATATATATATATATATATATATATATATATATAGATAGATAGATAGATAGATAAATAGATGGTCGATTTTTTTCTGTCGAGCCATGCTAAAAAGCTTTGGCCAAATAATTTATCCCACAGTCTTACCAGGCCGTTACTCAGAAGTAAATCTGAAATGTGTTCTTACGAAAGAAAATTATATATATTTTTATATACATATATATATATGTGTGTGTGTGTGTTTGTGTGTGTATACATATATGCATGCATGCATGCATACATACATACATACATACATACATACATACATACATACACACGTGTTGCGTATCGTTACGTTAATCCACAATTAAAATCCCGTGGTTATCGTTTACATCACGCAACTTAACAGTTCAAACGATATGGACTTTTATATCCAATCAATATTGAAGCAACTTCTGCAATCGATATTCTTTTACTCTTTTACTTGTTTCACTCACTTGACTGCGGCCATGCTTGATATTCACCTTTAGTCGAATGACTCGACTCCATGAATTATTCTTTTATACGCCTAGAACTTATTCTATGGGGCTCTTTTTGCCGAACCGCTAAGTTTCCTGGACGTAAGCACACCAACGTCGGTTGCCAAGCGGTGGTGGGAGAACAAACACAGACGCACAAATACATACATGCATGCATACACATGCACACACACACACACACACACACGCGCACACACACACACACACACATACACACACACACACATATATATATGCATAAATATATGACAAGCTTCTTTCACTTTCCGCCTACCAAATCCATTCACAAGGCTTTGGTTGGCCCTAGACTATAGTTGAAGACACTTCTCGAAGTTGACACGCAGTCGTACTGAACCCGGAACCTTGTGGTTGGGAAGAAAGTTTCTTACCACACACCCACTCCAGACCATTTATATGGTCATATAAATTCTGTATGGTTGTATCTTCTGTATGGTTGTATCCCATTGGATGAAACAAGACAATATAACAAATGATAGGGACGGAAAATAGAATAGATGAGAAACTTTATTTCTCACAATGATTGTTTCGACCCTTCTTGCATGGATCCCTCGGGAGTGAAATACTGTACAGCTAATTGTGGTGCATCCCTCGGTGGTGAAGTGTGTCTTGGGGTGATATTTCAAGGGATACCTCATTAAATAAATGCTGTTTCGCTCGATTTTTTAAATAAAACATATAGTTAGTGACAGTAAAGTTAAGGCTTTGAGTAGGAATAGAACGTGACAGGTTCCATTGCAATGTTATTAATTATTACAACACGGGGCGACCCAGTCTGTTGTGCTACTAACGAGACCGGCTGTAAGTGTGTGTGTGTGTGTATGTATGCATAAGACCCCCAGAAAGTCTATGTTAGTATCTATATTTATAATTATGCATAGAATGTTTTACGTCATCGTATAATTTATTTTCTCATTTTTATTATTTACTCCCTCTCATTTGCTTGCTATGAAACACATGTAGACACAGTAGCTGTTATTAGCATTGCAAGGGAATCTGTCATTTGCCATTCCTATCCAAGGGCTGAAACGTCCGATCATTAAGAACATGGTATATTAAAACTGAGCGAAAAAGAGTTTATTTAATGAGATACCCTTTGTAGAATCACCTGACGAGACGCTTCCGCACCTAGGGATGTGCCAAAGATTTTACAGAATCCATACCACCAGCGATCGATGCAAAATGGATCGAAGTGAACTTTATGAGCAATAAAGTGTCTTGTATATTGCGTTTTCTGTCTCTACCATTTGTTATATACTCGACGAAGCTGAAGAATTACTGAGTTGGGTCCAGCGATAGTTATAAAAATACTGAGGATGACATCAGGTAGCCATAGACAGTGAACGTGCTTCACCACCTAACTACTGGGTATACACAGATACCCAAAGCTTGAATTATTACTTATGCATGCATATATCTGTATAACGTAGAGAGAAGAGCAATGGATTAGAATATATATATTTGCGTATGTGTAAATATAAGAATATATTTTTGTGTGTAGCTGTTTCTGGTTTCTGTATGTAGTTGTCCATGTGGGGATGACTTTGCATGTACATTTTAAGATACGTGTTAACCCATCCATGGATATATTTGTAGGTGGCGAGTGTAATGATGCCTGTGCGAGGCACAGAGTCGTGCAGTCGTATATAACCGATCGATGATGACGTCCGACTCAAACTTGCATGAAAACGTGATGACATCAAGCATCGACACTGTACACACATGGGTGAGTTCCAGGATAATCACTTACATCAGGCAATGAAAAAAAAATTACACCTGCTTCAGAAACGAGTGACGAGTACTTGGCGACCAGTTTCTTGTCGAAGACATTCGACGTGTAAGTTTCTATTGGTATCATGTAGGTCAAAATTAATGGAGGTTGGGCTGAGGTATGTTTGAGCCGGTGTGTAACTGCACGCATGTACTGGTACATACATTTAAGTGTGTATATATATATATATATATATATATATATATATATATATATATATATATATATATATATATACACGAGAGATGTATGAAGAGTTCTGAGCCTTCAACAGAAGTCTTGTACCATGTTTATTTGGGTGGGTGGGGGGGGTCAAGACTTTTCATACACTCCTTGTATATATATATATATATATATATATATATATATATATGTGTGTGTGTGTGTGTGTGTGTGTGTGTGTGTGTGTGTGTGTATGCATGTATGTATGTATATAACTCTCTCTGTCTATATATATATTCATATAGACATATACAAAATATGTATATAATTATGCAACTATGTGTGTGTATATAAAATCCAAGTAATAAGACAATGAAATCCTTTAACACATCTTTAATGGTTTGTTACAATCGTTTCACTAACAAATCTGTTTGTAACACCAGTTTACGCAAAAACTCGAAGTGAAAATGTATGCAATAGTTACGGTTTAAGAAATCAGAGTGGCACTTGATCAAACTTGCATCAAAGGTGAAGTCTTACCCTGTGCGTCTTCGAGAAATGTCCAATGGAATATTCTACCATTACACCCTACCCGGACCTACAATATATGTATGTGTGTGCGTGCGTATGCGTGTATGTGCAGGCTTCTATAAGTACAGAAGTGTCGGCTCCTTGATCATCGTACCGATTACTCGCACTGATTGTTAGCAAGTTTTCTGTCACTTGATTGTGCATATGTTTAAATGTGTATATGTCTTGGTCTATGCATCTGGCTGTGTGTGTGTGTGTGTGTGTGTGTGTATGTGTTTGCGTGTGCGCGCGTGTATCAACATGTGCGTACGTCTCAGTCCGTTTTGTGTGCCTGTGACCCTGCTTTGTTTGTTTTTTGTTCTGTTTTTGGTTCGATAATATTCTTTACTGTTGTCATGTTTATACAAGCAGATAGTGGTAGTGCGTGTTGGACGTCTACATAGGTCAAAGTAGTACATATGTTTGAAGCCTGCTTGTGTGTGCGGGCGGTATGTTTGTGTGCTTACGCATGTGTGCATGTGTTAGCTTCTGCACGTGCGTGTGCAAACACATATATGATTGTTTATTTGGAATCAGCGTCTATATCGTGGTAGAAACAAAAAGTCTTGCATGAATAAACGGAGAATTATTAGGAATTAATACAAATATATAGATTTTTAAGAAGCCACACAAATTGATCCAACCATTATGTATGTGTATATGTGTACACGCACACACACACACACACACACACACACACACACACACACACACATACATATGTGCGCAACAAACACTTCATTTGCGCCTCCGATAACTTCACTGATCTTTCAACGTTACACACACACACACACACACACACACACCACACACACACACACACACACACACACACACACACACACACACACACATATATATATATATATATATATATTGATCTATACGTATGTGTTATAAACAATGTGTTTGGCTTCAATAAAAGTTATCAACGATTTCAATTTATTCTTATTAGTCTTTTAAGCATACTTTGACGGAATAGCATTCCTATGGCCTTCAATCCTGTATAATTACTCGATCTTCGATATAATTTATCACGAAAAAGTGTATGTCATACTACTTACTAGCTGACAGACTTGAGGAGTGAGATATTTGCCCTGTTATATCGAACTTTAGTATACAAGTAATACTTTAATTTATGTATACCAAAATCATGAATGTAAACTTGACCATGGCGGAATTTGACATGAGATTGTAAAATGCCGAAGCCTACAGCACAGTTCATTTTGTCGGACATGCTAAAGAATTTATCAAAGTAAGGTAGTAAAGGTTATAACTACCTATTATATATGTGTATTTGCTGTGGGGTAGTCGAAGATTTTCAAAGGGGCTATGATTTACTTTATAGTAATTGCTAGCAAGAAGGCGGCGAGCTGGCAGAATCGGTAGCACGCCGGGCGAATTGCTTACCGGTATTTCGTCTGTCGCTACGTTCTGAGTTCAAATTCCGCCGAGGTCAACTTTGCCTTTCATCCTTTCGGGGTCGATTAAATAAGTACCAGTTACGCACTGGATCGATATAATCGACTTAATCCGTTAGTCTGTCCTTGTTTGTCCCCTCTGTGTGTAGCCCCTTGTGGGCAGTAACGAAATAGGTATTTCGTCTGTCACTACGTTCAGAGTTCAAATTCCGTCGAAGTCGACTTAGCCTTTCATCCTTTCGGAGTCGATAAATTAAGTACTAGTTGCGTACTGGCGTCGATCTACTCGATTGGCCCTTTCCCTAAAAATTTCGGGCCTTGTGCCTGGAGTAGAAAAGAGTAATTGTTAGCTAGGGATTGAATATGACGACCATGTTGGATGTGTTATGTGTTGATGATTGTGATGATGTCTATGCTGGTGATGGAGCTGGTGGTGTAGACTTACAAGTAATGCTGGTGGTGGCTTTAGTGGCTGCGCTGGCGGTGTTAGCGTGGCTGGTTGGAGGTCTCACTTAATTTGTTTATAGGTGGCAGCACTGTTTGTACGTGCTACAAAAGCGCACAGCAGACAGAGATTAGTAAGAAGCGAGAGCTGCTGTAATTTTAATGGATGCGTTAGTGCGGCGGTTTAGAAGCTGCTTAAAGAGAATGAGAGATGCATGGGGGGTGGGAGAGAGAGAGAGAGAGAGAGAGAGAGAGACGGTTTGGGAATACGGTGTAGATTAAACGAGAAGTAGAAAAAGAAGATGAAGACGAAAAAGAGGAAGAAGAAGAAGAGGAGGAGAAGTAGAAGGAAGATGTAGAAGTAGAAAAAGAATAGGGTGAGGAAGTAAAAGTGGAAGTAGGTGGGGAGAGAAGGAGAGGAGGAGGGGAGAGTGAGGAAGAGGGTCAAATGAGAAGAGGATGAGAGGAATTAGAAAGAGAAAGACGGAGGAAGAGGTGTATAGCAGTGCAGAGAGAGAGAGAGAGAGAGAGAATAAGGTCGTGATAGGTGGTAAGAGATATGGTGACAAATGCTCTTGACCATGCAAACACAGAAAGTCTGACCGATGCATACATGCATAAATATAGCGAAGCACATGCTAACATACGCACCGACTCACTCGCACGGACTGACAAAAGGGCAGACGTGTATCTATCTATCTATCTATCTATCTATCTATCTATCTATCTATCTATGTATATATATATATATATATATATATATATATATATATAGAGAGAGAGAGAGAGAGAGAGACAGAGATAGATAGATAGATAGATATGCATGTACGTATATACATATATATATAGATATATATTTATTTATATGTATGCATGTATATATATATATATATATATATATATATATATATATATACATGCATATATACATACAGACATATCTATATTCATATATTTATAAATAAATATCTATTCATCTAACTATACACCCCGCCCTATACAAACACTCACACTCACACACACACACACACACACACACATATATATATATATATATATAATACTTTTTAAAATGAGATATTATATTATATTATACTTTAAAATATATCTGTATATCCATCGTTGGATATATTAGTACCTGGATGTGTAGATGTAAAATATTTAACCAGAATCATGTATATCGTCACGTTTATGGACAAATAAATACAACACCTATACAAACACACACACACACACACACACACACACATATATATATATATATATATATATATATACATGTACACACATGAACACACACAATACAATACAATTTATCACTGAGTTTCGTTTATTAGATTCACTAAGTAGACAGGAATGGGTTCAAGAAAGATATTTGTTAACTTTACGTCCTTAATTATTGGAAACGGTTATGTTGATTGATTCAGTGATTAAATTGACTAATTGATATCTTATCCGTAACTTACTTTCTTTAACTTTTCCTCTCTTTAGACACTTTGCTCAATATTGATCTTTCAGAGTTGTCCGTTCTTTCCACTTGAGGTCATCACTCATGCTCAAGATTGATACATCAATATAGTGGTACTCGCGTTATAAATTGTTTTTGAAAATACTTTAACGTTATGGGAACATGCACGCAAGCACACGTGCACAGATGCAAGCTATACGCATTGGAGAAAACAAACATATAAACACAAAAATAAATGCAAAACAAAAACAAACACAAAGGTATATCAATGTATATATGTGCTGTGCATGAGTGCGTGTATACATTTTATAAAGATGCGTGGCTTAGTCGTTGTGGTGTTCAGTACAAGATCGTCAGGTTGTGGGTTCGATACCTCATAGTGCGTCGTCTCCTTGAGCAAGGACATTCTGCTCCAGTCTAATCAGATGACATGAATGAAGTTTGTATGTCAAAATGCAGGCGTTGTCACATTCTGTGCAACACCGAATTTCCTTTGATAACTACCTAAAAGGTACGCTTGAGTGCGGATTGGTCAGACACTTGCACGTTAATTTCAGGAGTTAATTGCTCGTCCGTTAATCGGATTAACTGGAACCCTCGTCATATATATATATATATATATATATATATATATATATATATATATATATATATTTGTATCTCCCAAGACATATAAATAGAGGTAGTCTGGCCGTGGTAGGTGTATTGAGTAGCAGTCGAGTAGCAGTTGTGTAGCGGTTGAGTAGAAATCATCCAAAGGTGCTAGATAGCAGTAACTTGAGACATAACACTGATGATGGAATATCCCATACTCGAGGACATCCCAGAAACAGCTGTGAGATTTTGAATTTCTTCATGTAATAATATTGCTTGACTTTAGATGTTTGCCTTGCCTTAATGTTTGACTTTCTGTTTAACAATTTATATATATATATATGATACGTATTTGAAAAGCGGGCTTCTAGTCTACACACCGATGGTGAAACTTCGTGTACATGTATACATTGCATACAATACAAGATAGAACTACTGTGAC
>NC_142943.1:34754742-34757242 GCF_046866305.1 Octopus bimaculoides | reverse complement strand
ATAATAATAAAAACAGATTATAGATTTAAACAAAATTCTTATGGCTGTTTAAATATCGCCCGAGCTACGCTGAGGTAAAGATTTATGTAAGCTTGGTGAAATGTATATTAGTTTATGGACTTTGCACTTGGCATTGTACCACAATATTTGTTGTGAGACTATGCCAAGATCTTATGCGAAATTCTTAGCATTGAAAGAAAAAACCTTACATATAATATCAGAAGTGAGGTGGTTAGAGAAAAATTGTAACCAACACTGAAAGAAAAGTGAATCAATCGAATAATTTCACTGTGATTAACAACTTCGTAGGATTCTAACGGCAGGGATGGTAGCGACATGTTTGTAACTGGTATGGAAGTTTAAGTTCAGAATCTATTTAGCTAGGAGGTATGTAACCAAAACAAAACAACATCAAAAAAAAAAAACAGGGAGACTAAGAAAAGCTTTGACTGGAAGCATACAGTAAAGTGCGGGTGGAGATTTAGTGGTGGATAAGGAGTGACTGACAAGCGGTGGCGGAAGATTGGTGTTGCTGTGTTTGTGGAAATTTTATCGCGGCTCTACTCACCATATAGAAGTAAAATATTACGGAGAAGGAGAAAAGGATGGGGAAGAGAAAGAGAGAGAGAGATAGAGAGAGAGAGAGAGAGAGAGAGAGAAAGAGAGAGAGAGAGGGGAGAGAGAAAGTGAGGGAGAGAGCGAGTGACTCTATTTGTTTTGCAGTTTATGGAAAATGTCATTGATATATATTTGCTAGTAAATAATTCTTTGTTATAGTTTTAAAACAACAAATAAATTATAAACCTATTTTTACTATATTATGATGGCTGTCTAGAACTAGGTGTGAAATCTGCAGGTCCAAGCGTCGCTGTGTGGTAAGAAGGATGTTTCCCAACCAGTCTCACCACGTAGCATCCTGGGCAAGTGTTTTCTACTATAGGCTCGAGCCAATCAAAGCCTCGTGAATGGATTTAGTAGACAGAAACTGAAAGAAGCTCGTCGTGTATATCTATACATTTATGTGTGTATCCGTGTTTGCCGACTTCCACTGCTATCGCATTACAATTGTGATCAAGATTGGAATAAAATTGTGAAGAATACACGTCCCATCACAATGTTATTCCAGTCTTCATCACAAACGGAAACGAGAAACCCTAAATCATGGTCTTTTGTGTTGTTTTTGCAGCTTTAATAAAAGATCATATTGTTGTACCTTCGGTATTCGAGTATTATTTTTTCAGTCTTCTTTTGCTTACCTCATGCGCGCCCGTATGTGTGTACTTAGAAACACGTGGACATGCAACTATACTCACAGCATACTGACATCTATCAATCTATCTATCTATCTATCTATCTATCTATATATCTATCTATCTATCTATCTATCTAACTATCTATCTATCTATCTATCTATCGATCTATCGATCGATCTGTCTGTCTGTCTGTCTGTCTATTTGTTTGCCTGTCTGTCTGTCTGTCTGTCTGTCTGTCTGTCTGAATGTATGTATGTATGTATGTGAAATTAAGTAACGTGTTTGTTGTGTATTTTATCCCACTTATCGTGTCGATCGAAAATGACTTGTAGTATTTCATTCTTCTTTTAAAATGCGGTTTATTTTTTGCCTCGATAATATATAAACTACACAAATCATAATTTGTTCATAGAATCGACTGAATAGCCTTGGAGGCTCTGCCCCAGCATGGTCGCATTCCAACAAGTGAAACCGGTAACAATAATACCAGAATAATTATGACAGAATATTTAAACATTTCCATTAGAGAACCAACAGAATTGATGACTAATTCCAACTGAGTGATTTAGCCAATTCTAACAATGAAGCCATCTTCTGGGATATGGTAATAGCAAGGAAGTGAATGATGAATAGCTAATTGATTAATTAGATAGAACCAAATTGCTGCGTATGTAGAGAGTTCGCGATAAATATAACGTTTTAAAGGTGGTTTTCTGTTGATGGTAATGGCGCTGTTGCTTCTCGTACTGTTGTTATTTAAACACAGGTTAGACGTGACCGGAGAGACCTACAACTAAAAGCGTTCCATATTGTTTTAATTCTTTCACAGCATTGTCTTTTGTCTCGTCTAGGAATACATTATTTATCGGGTTCTTATATTTATGTATTTGCTTAAAAATATAAAAGAATATGATTTCAAAATTACTTGATCTCTATTTCTAGCATGTCAAGCGATTTTGTGCGTATTTCTCCCTTGGCTTTCAGAAGCATTCCATCCCATTTTTCCCTCTCCAATACCCGTTTTTTTTCCCCTATCCGTCCATGCTTCAATCACTCATATATATTCGTTTGAAGAATCTGAAAGTTATTAAAAATGTCTAGTCAGCTAATGTTTGCTTTATTTTTCTTTTATACTCCTTCGCACCTAAATATTCGGCTCGATTCATTCGACTAAAAATTCTCCAAGTGGTATCTAAGCATGGCCGCACTCTAACGCCTGAAACAAGTAAAAAAAAACAAAAAAATAG
>NC_142943.1:34729742-34737242 GCF_046866305.1 Octopus bimaculoides | reverse complement strand
GGTCCGTTCATTTATTAAGACAACCATTAGAAATTTGTAAGATTTTTGTTGCTCAAACATTAAGCTTTTACGAAATTGAAAACAAAAAGCTATAGTAGATATAAAATGGATATATATATTTAGATAAATACATACACACACACATACATATACACACATGTAACTATATATATATATATATATATATATATATATATATATATATATATATATATATGTATGTATATATATATATGTATGTATATATACGTATATATGATTATATATGGATATATGGATATATGTATATATACATATACATATATATACACATACTTGTAAATATATGTATAAATGTAAATATATATATATACATGAATATATGTATATATATATATCAATGTATATATATATGCGGTCATTATATTCTTATATACATAAACTTGTATATATGCATACTTGCCTATATATATGTGTGTATACACAAACACACACACTATATGTATATATACATATATGTATATAAATTTATATATATATATATATATATATATATATATATATATATATATATATATGTATATTAAAAATGTAATTTCACTTGTTCAAAACTATTCGGCTAGAAATCAATGAATAGTGAACAGTCAGCCGCACGCACATAAAAGGAATCACACACACACACACACACATATTCGCATGCGTGCGCGCTTGTGCGCGTGCGCGTGCGCGCATGTACATGTACGAAAGTATGTAAATGCATGCCTCAATGCATATGTACGGATCTTGAAGTACTAAATACAAGTGCTAGCATTCATTCTTCTGATTCATCTCTGCTCCTGTTATATCCCACCGGTTTGTGATCCTATCTTTACTCTCCCTAAAGCATATATATGTGTGTGTATACTTGCTCACAGATATGTATGTACGCATGCATGTTTGTATGTATATATATATACATATATAATATTTTACTGTTATTCTTTTACTTGTTTCAGTCATTTGACTGCGGTCATGCTAAATCACCATTAATCCAGCAAATCGACCCAATCGACCTCAGCACTTATTCTTTGTAAACCTAGTACATATTCTATCGTTCTCTTTGCCGAAATTCTAAGTTACGGGGACGTAAACACAACAGTATCGGTTGTCAAATGATGTTGGAGTGACAATCACACACACACATACATATACATATATATATATACACACACACATATATATATGTGTGTGTGTGTATGTGTGTGTGTGTGTGTGTGTGCGTGTGTGTATAGTGAGAATTCACAAAAAAAAAACAGAAATCGAAGACGTGTGTAAACTACAAACAGATGTATTAATATATATATATATATATATATATATATATATATATATATATATATATATATATATATATATACGACGGTTTCTTTCAGTTTGTGTCAACCAAATCCACTCACAAGGCTTTGGTTGGCCCGAGGCTATAGTAGAAGACTCTCACCCAAGGTCCCACGCAGATGGGACTGAACCCGGATCCCTGGTAACGATTACTAGAAGCAAAGAAACGGATAAATAAGTATAGAAATATTCTCATCAGCAATCGAGAAGCAGACTCATCATCTCTGGACGTTTACAGTCAATATATTTTAAATTCCACGATATCATCTCCCTGGCTATGTTAGTTGTGTAGCGAATATCGCTGAGGAGTTGAAAGAACAAGCATAACACATTAACTTCCTACTAAGACTGAAAGCTATGGGCATAAACAATGCCTAGTAGCCGAAAGAAAACAAAGAAGGCAGCCGGGACTAACGTCCCATGTAGTTGAGGAAGATGACAGGATTGTAAAAATCGGTCTTCAATGAAATTTTCAAATGGAAAATCCGAATGAGAGCGAAGAATATCGTCAAATGGTCAGGACTATTAGTATCGAATATAAGAATTGTGAGACAATGGTGCCTCGTTGTTCGAAGTTATCGCTATGGATGGGTATATTACTGATTATTTTTATTCGTCCTATTAAAATTAAATAGAGAGTCAGACATGAAGTCCCAGCGTTGGCATTCGTACCAGGCATTGCGTCACATTCTATGCGATGCTCGAACGAATGTGTGAATTCAATTTCAAACTCTAGTGGATGTAGCTAAATGTTCTTTTCTTTACGAAACCTACATCTCGTGAATATTTTAGGGAGCACAGCAATTCTCAATTCACTGCGACTCCTGTTATGTGTGTGTGTGTGTGTGTGTACTTGCTACTTATATCCAGTTACCTTTTTGCAGGTGCATTGGATGATTGTGCCCATTGCTGTCCGACAAACATTGTACAAACTGCATCGCTAACATCACCTTTTGCACCAATACCACTACCACCACCACCACCACCATTTTATCATTATCTTCAACATTGTAAGCCGGCCAGCTGGCAGAGTCGTTAACACGCTGGGCGAAATGCTAAGTGGTATTTCATCTTCCACTACGTTCTCAGTTCAAATTCCGCCGAGGTCGACTTTGTCTTTCATCTTTTCGTAAGTACCACTTACACACTGAAGTTGATGTAATCGACTAGCCCCCTTCCCACCAAATGTTTCAAGACCTTGTGGCTAGAGTAGAAATAATTATCTTCAGCATAGTCCTCATCATCATTGCAAACGTTTAACTAGTCAGAAATGGCAGAAGATCCTGTGTAGAGAAGGAGATGAAAAAGTATATAAAGTAGATGTAGGTTTGTCTGAAGAACAAAAGTAATAATTGGAAAAAATCGGACTTTAGCTCAAACTTGACAATGGCCAGAATGGGGGTGAGTGCCTAAGCGACATCTGTTATATTTGTATGCGTTCCACCCATGACCAAGCTGGCCATGATTTTCACCGGATTTAGCCATGCTATCCTTTTTTAATTTTATCAAAATATGTATAGTTTGATGGAAATTTGTCAGCTAGAGTCATCGAAGATAAAAGAACTAGATGTAGGCAGCCTCACTGCCTCATGCTCACCACAGAAGAGTATTGATAGCGGCTATTAACATAACCAAAAGGGGAAAGGAAAACCTTGATATTATAAGAAAAAAAATAAGAAAAAAAAGAGAAACAGAAAGAGGGAGCAGGCAGCAAGTGAAAGAAAAACAGTCAAGAATATTTGCGAAAAAAGCAACGCTATTGGAATTTATCAAAAGCAAAAATAGAATTTCAAATAATGTTACAAAGTGTTTTGAAAAACTTTATGGATAAAATTTACGCAAAAAACATGGGCACACATAAGCACACACACACACACATAGAGACGCATGCACAGAGGCATACACACACAGACACTGAAAGGTGGATAGATAGATAGATGTAGAAAAATATGTCATCCATCTAAATTGTGAAAAACGTATTTATACATGCATGAAAATGAAACATTAATATTAGCAGTTTGTATAACAGGTTGCATGCAACTCCGCAAAAAAATATGCATACGAGCATATACGTCCATACTGCACATAAAAGTGTACGCAACGAGCAAGTGTGAGCATACATGCATACATATATACATACATATATATATATATATATATATATATATATATATATATATATATATATATATATATATATATATATATACAAATATACATTTAGATATGCATATATATGGATAGGCATGTATGCAATATTCAACAATGCACACGCACATCTCTTTCTCTCTCCCTCTCTCTCTCTCTCTCTCTCTCTCTCTCTATCTATCTATCTATCCATATATATATATATATACATATATATATATATATATATATATATATATATATATATATATATATATATATATATATATATATATATATATATATATATATATATATGTGCATACATACGTATGTGTATATAGCATATCATACACATATACATGTACACATATATACGCTTATATGTAAATATATATAAAAAGTATGTATGCATGTATGTGTTTCCATACGTATTTTACATATTTCCATTTTTATAGAAATACACCGGCGTGTAAATATATACCAAGCACCAAATTTAGGTCTCTGAAAAGAAACTCACATTCATTGAAATTTTCAGTCACGTGATGAAAATTTCTGTCAAAGCAAAGACAAAGATACATATTCATATATATTTATGACGTATATGAGTGTGGTGTACACATATATATATATATACGCATATAGGTGTGTAGATATATATATGTATATGTTCATATATATATATATATATATATGCGTGTATATATATATATATATATATATATATATATATATATATATATATATATATATATATATATATATATATATATATATATATATATATATATATATATATATATATATACATATATATATATATATGTTGATAGAGGGGCAGATAGACGCGTTAATAGAATCATTCTTATGAACATGCTTGCATATATAGAAATATAAATGCATACATGCATATACATAACCACGAATATTCTATTCTATTCACATAAATTCTTTTCAATCTTGTTATTCACTCTGGAATTCTGAGTGGAAAGTTTAATGTTGTATTCGTAGGATGGAAGAATAAAAAATATATAGAAGTGAAATTTTTGCAAAAATATAAAATCTGAAATTATTATCATTTTTTTTGCTGCACTTTTTCGTTAACATTATTATTATTATTATTATTATTATTATTATTATTATTATTATTATTATTATTATTATTAGTAGTAGTAGTAGTAGTAGTATTATTATTAATATTATTATTATTATTATTATTATTATTATTATTATTATTATTATTATTATTATTATTATTATTATTATTATTATTATTATTATTATCATTATCATTATTACTATTAGCAGTAGCAACAGCGTCTTTCTAATTATCACCATCATCATCGTCGTTTTTGTCGTCGTCCTCGTCCTCGTCATCATAGTCATTGTCGTCATCATCATCATCATCATCCTCATCATCATTATTTGTTATTTCAGCTACTCCCACCGTTATGATCGTTATCATCATTAATTTTCACAAAGAGTATAAAGATCACCACCACCATCATCATCATCATCATCATCATTGTCATCAGCAGCATCTTCACCATCATCATGTCTACTCTTCTTTTGCTCTGTTCATGTTCAATGTTTTTTTTTTGTTGTTGTTGTTCTGTATCGTTGTCATCATAACTGTAGATTTTAGTTTTGATGAAGGCAAGTTTATGTGGTCGGTGATATCTTCGTGATATTTCCAGTCTGACATTCCATACCATTTTCATACAATTCCATAACATTCCATTTTTCCATTCCATTCATTCAACTGCTCATTCCTTGTTGCCTAGCAAAGCAGAGAATATCTTAAGATAGGCAGGTTTCAAAAAGAAAACTACAAAAAAAAATAATAATACCTAAAATATTTTTTTAAAATATTATACCCAGCTACAGTGGGTCAGGTCATATTTATTTTAAACTTTTTAGCATTTCCTTTTTAAAATTATTTTACCTATTTTTTAATTTAAATATTTTCTTGATATTATATATATATATATATATATATATATATATATATATATATATATATATATATACATATATATTTACTTATATGTGTGTATGTACATATATATATATATATATATATATATATATATATATATATATATATATTTATATATATATATTTACATATATATGCATGTATATATATATATATATATATATATATATATATATATATATATACATGTATACACATATATTTATAAATATATACATACATATATATATATATACATTTGTATATATAAATATATATATACATACATATATATATATATATTTATATATATATATATATATATATATATATATATATATATATATACGTACATATATGTATACATATATACATTAATATATAAATATATATATATAATACATATATATATATATATATATATATATATATATATATATATATATATATATATATATATATATATATATATATATATACGCATATATATATGTGCGCATGTGTGTGCGTGTGTGTTTGTCTGCAAATATTCCTACATTTGACGCGTGTAGGGATTTGGAGACAAACATTGTGGAACAGTGCCAATGCAATATTGAATTACTGTTGGTCCCAGCATTGAAGTGCAAGTGCCAATATAGAAAGACTAGTTTTTTATGTACTTTTGTTTTTGTTAATATCATTATTGCCATTGAGTGAGAGAGCAGTGCATGCCATCAAATTGACACTGGTGTACAAATATACGAGGCTCAGTAGAGACATTATGACTATCCGTCTGATAAAGGCACACTAGTTACATGCATCTCAACCATATAGGCGTGACATGGTAGCCTTGTATCAAGATAAACAGTGCATGGTCTTTCGGGTGGGGCCCTGTTAGAATTTTCTTAAGGTTGAGTAGCCGATGCTGCTCAGGACTCTGAATGAGGTTTGTTGAAGTATCATGAACAAGACGCTCATTTATGTTTCCAGGTGTGAATTAGTTAAACCCAAATAATTCTCTTCAACACATGGCTATGAAGTTCCTCCACTAATCTTGCTCTTGACCTGAGATGAGCACACTGTCAGTCACTAAAGGACATTCTCAACTGGTTATGGTCAAGCTACAGACAAGCAAACCACTGGCATAAAGAGTATTTGCTGTAGCGCATTTTTTATAACCAACACAAAATATGTACATGGTAACACTTCCAATCAGTTAAGGTCAGAAATCATGAAAGTCACTGCCATGGTATCACATCAGGGCATTTATTATCATCATCATTATTATTATTATTATTATTATTATTATTATTATTATTATTATTATTATTATTATTATTATTATTATTATTATCATTATTATTATTACTATTATTATTATTATTATTATCATTATTATTATTATGATGATGATGATGATCATCATCATCATCATCACCATCATTATCATCATCATCATCATCATCATCATCAACATCATCATTCATCATCATCATCATCATCATCATCATCATCATCATCATCATTATCATCATTATCATCATCATCATCATCATTATTATTATTATTATTTCAAAATTTAAAGCTCATGGAGATTACAACGTTTATCTTACAGAAACATCAGTTCGTCTCAAGGTTTCTCATTTACAGCTGAGAATGGAGATCAGCGACGTGGAATATGCTCTGCTCATGAACACAACGCACCCTCTGGTCTTTTAATCGATATCGCGATCGCAAGATCGTGAATGCAATATCCTAGCTATAACGTCTCGCACCTTCGCGTGTTCTATCAAGTAATGCCTGAACCCAAGACTTATCTCATAAAATAAACCCCAAACTAAAACGCTCCAAGATTTTTTGTCTCAGTATTTCTCAGTTTAGAGTACATTATTCAACGTGTATCTCTGCTTTCAGGACGGTAGAATAATATTAAGGGGATAACTGACTTTAATTTCAAGTAGGTTGATCATTTGGTAAGGGCCTTATTCAGTATATAATAGTAGCGGTAGACGCGTCATGGAGTAGGCGCGGATTTCAGAGTACTTTAAATGAACATGAAATGG
>NC_142943.1:34722242-34724742 GCF_046866305.1 Octopus bimaculoides | reverse complement strand
ACGGTCATTTACACCTGGAGACAACTAATGACAATTTAAAACGTCTTAATATATTGGAGAGGGGTTAATTAACCAAGAGGGATAATTGTCCTAGGGGGTAGTTGTCGGGGTGAATTATCATATAGGTGTGGTCTTGGGAGAATAATTGTCCTGATACGGTCTTCATTCGCATTAATTGGCGTATATTTCCCTTTGGCTGTGAATAGGCTACTTCTCACAGAACTATGATAATTCTAAATGAAATAACAGAATTCTACAGATTGAAAAGTCTTGACATTGGTGAAAAATGGGACAATTTTTTATATAGCAAAGTAATATTGGTAATTAAACGAATCAACATGTGTTAGACGACATTTTGTGTTAACTGCTGCGTCAGGGAGATAAAACCCGATTTGCTTCGCGGTCTGGATTAAAGTGAACACAAGATCTCGCAAGCCGAGTAGGCACCATCACTCTGAATACTCTACACAGAATAGAATCGAATGTAATGGCGAAAAAGATAATCCTTTAACATTGTGAAAGCTTTATTCTTAATGATTTCAAATTTTCGTCGCAAGAGCAGCTTGCGGAAGGGGATACAGTAGATTACATCGAAATGTTAAACGTCGTAAACAGTGGCTTGGTAGAAGGGAAAAAAAACTCAACCACAACCGAGAAGGTAACTTCATGGGAAAATGGTTCTTCTCTCTATCTAGTGGGATCGCAAAGGAGTGATTCACTTTGAATTGTTATCTCCCAATACAACAATCAATGCTGAAGTCTACTGTCAGCAATTAGAGTGTTTGAACCAAGCTTTGAAGAAAAACAGATCCGCTTTAGTGAATCGAAAAGTAGTGATGATTCATTGGGACAATGCGCGACCCCACACTGCAAAGATCACATTACAGAAGATCGAAGAGCTTGGTTGGGAATATATTCCTCATCCACCTTATTCTTCCGACCTTGCTCCTTCAGACTACCATTTGTTTCGTAGTTTACAGAAACATGTGGGGTACATAACTTTCTCAAGCCAAGTGAAGGTCGAAACTGACATTTCAGTGTTCTACGCTTTGAAACCAAAAGAGTTGTACATTGTTGGGATTAAAAAGCTTGTAAATAGATGGGAGAAATTTACAAATAATCAAGGAATGTACATTGATGATTAAATTTCAATTAAAGTAACATTTGATCATTTGCTTTCTTTATTCAAAATTCGGATAGAACTTACATATATATATATATATATATATATATATATATATATATATATATATATATATATATACATACAAACTAGTATGAAGTGATGGTTGAAGAGAGACATGTGAGCGCGCATTTTTGTGTATACATCCAGACGTACGCACATGTACATTGAAGTATATAAACACATGTATATGAATATATATATGTGAGTGTGTGTGCATATGTGCATATGTATACATATGCATATCAATACATATAAATGTGTATACACACAAATATATACACACAAATATATGTTGATGTAAGTATATATATATTGCTATATATGTGTGTGTGTATGTATATATATATATATGTGTGTGTATGTAGGTATGTAGGAATGTGTGCATGCGTGTGTGTGAGTTTGTATGTGTGTGTGTGCTTGTGCGTGTGTTTCTCTGTGCTTATAGGAATGTGTGTGTGTTAGCGTGTCTCTGTGTCAGTGTGTCTGTGTGTATAAATACAATCCACCTACAAAAATTTATTGCCTAGCAAATTTTCAACTTATTCTGTACACTTAACTCTGCCACCGATAAATTGTTAACAGTAGCCATACATACTCACACCTTTATTCATTCACCCATCTTTGATTCCATCCATCTTTTCATCCATCCATTCATCCAACTATCCAAGCATGCATACATACTTGCCTACATACGCATATATGTATACATGCTAAGGAACATATATGACTGTATAAATACAGACATTCATACACATTTATGTTCAAACACACACCTGTACACACACACACAAAAATGCACACATAACTCTACGCTCATAATACATGCACATAAACATATACATCCGCTCATAATACGTACACATATACATGTATACGCAGAATGTTACAGATATACATAAATTTCAAATCAATCGTACGTAAGCATCTACATCTATATACAGAGAGGTTGAAATACATATATACATGCACACATGCGTATGTATAAATATAAATCATATATACAAACACACACAAACAATTATGCATAAACTATACACACGTACTTACGTACATATATAAATACATATACACACACACGTATATATATAGTTACATATATCCCATCATAAATGTTTAAGTACTTACAGGTTATCATACATACATACATACATACATACATACGTACATACATATATACGTACATACATACATACGTATGTTCATAGTACATATATATAAATACATAAATACATACTCACGTGCTGCATGCATATATATATATGTGTGTGTGTTTGTGTGTGTGTGTGTGTGTGTGTGTGTGTGTGTATACAGAGG